>NC_092230.1:24514801-24652301 GCF_036320965.1 Panulirus ornatus | reverse complement strand
AGGAGAAGTGGGAGACCAAATTATATATATATATATATATATATATATATATATATATATATATATATATATATATATATTATCCCTGGGGATAGGGGAGAAAGAATACTTCCCACGCATTCCTAGCGTGTCGTAGAAGGCGACTAGAGGGGACGGGAGCGGGGGGCCAGAAATCCTCCCCTCCTTGTATTTTTAACTTTCTAAATGGGAAACAGAAGAAGGAGTCACGCGGGGAGTGCTCATCCTCCTCGAAGGCTCAGACTGGGGTGTCTAAATGTGTGTGGATGTAACCAAGATGTGAAAAAAGGAGAGATAGGTAGTTTGTTTGAGGAAAGGAACCTGGATGTTTTGGCTCTGAGTGAAACGAAGCTCAAGGGTAAAGGGGAAGAGTGGTTTGGGAATGTCTTGGGAGTAAAGTCAGGGGTTAGTGAGAGGACAAGAGCAAGGGAAGGAGTAGCAGTACTCCTGAAACAGGAGTTGTGGGAGTATGTGATAGAATGTAAGAAAGTAAATTCTCGATTAATATGGGTAAAACTGAAAGTTGATGGAGAGAGATGGGTGATTATTGGTGCATATGCACCTGGGCATGAGAAGGAAGATCATGAGAGGCAAGTGTTTTGGGAGCAGCTGAATGAGTGTGTTAGTAGTTTTGATGCACGAGACTGGGTTATAGTGATGGGTGATTTGAATGCAAAGGTGAGTAATGTGGCAGTTGAGGGAATAATTGGTATACATGGGGTGTTCAGTGTTGTAAATGGAAATGGTGAAGAGCTTGTAGATTTATGTGCTGAAAAAGGACTGGTGATTGGGAATACCTGGTTTAAAAAGCGAGATATACATAAGTATACGTATGTAAGTAGGAGAGATGGCCAGAGAGCGTTATTGGATTACGTGTTAATTGACAGGCGCGCGAAAGAGAGACTTTTGGATGTTAATGTGCTGAGAGGTGCAACTGGAGGGATGTCTGATCATTATCTTGTGGAGGCTAAGGTGAAGATTTGTATGGGTTTTCAGAAGAGTGAATGCTGGGGTGAAGAGGGTGGTGAGAGTAAGTGAGCTTGGGAAGGAGACTTGTGTGAGGAAGTACCAGGAGAGACTGAGTACAGAATGGAAAAAGGTGAGAACAATGGAAGTAAGGGGAGTGGGGGAGGAATGGGATGTATTTAGGGAATCAGTGATGGAGTGCGCAAAAGATGCTTGTGGCATGAGATGAGTGGGAGGTGGGTTGATTAGAAAGGGTAGTGAGTGGTGAGATGAAGAAGTAAGATTATTAGTGAAAGAAAAGAGAGAGGCATTTGGACGATTTTTGCAGGGAAAAATGCAAATGAGTGGGAGATGTATAAAAGAAAGGGGCAAGAGGTCAAGAGAAAGGTGCAAGAGGTGAAAAAGAGGGCAAATGAGAGTTGGGGTGAGAGAGTATCATTAAATTTTAGGGAGAATAAAAAGATGTTTTGGAAGGAGGTAAATAAAGTGCGTAAGACAAGGGAGCAAATGGGAATTTCAGTGAAGGGGGCTAATGGGGAGGTGATAACAAGTAGTGGTGATGTGAGAACGAGATGGAGTGAGTATTTTGAAGGTTTGTTGAATGTGTTTGATGATAGAGTGGCAGATATAGGGTGTTTTGGTCGAGGTGGTGTGCAAAGTGAGAGGATTAGGGAAAATGATTTGGTAAACAGAGAAGAGGTAGTAAAAGCTTTGCAGAAGATGAAAGCCGGCAAGGCAGCAGGTTTGGATGGTATTGCAGTGGAATTTATTAAAAAAGGGGGTGACTGTATTGTTGACTGGTTAGTAAGGTTAATTAATGTATGTATGATTCATGATGAGGTGCCTGAGGATTGGCGGAATGCTTGCATAGTGCCATTTTACAAAGGCAAGGGGGATAAGAGTGAGTGCTCAAATTACAGAGGTATAAGTTTGTTGAGTATTCCTGCGAAATCATATGGGAGGGGTATTGATTGAGAGGGTGAAGGCATGTACAGAGCATCAGATTGGGGAAGAGCAGTGTGGTTTCAGAAGTGGTAGAGGATGTGTGGATCAGGTGTTTGCTTTGAAGAATGTATGTGAGAAATACTTAGAAAAGCAAATGGATTTGTATGTAGCATTTATGGATCTGGAGAAGGCATATGATAGAGTTGATAGAGATGCTCTGTGGAAGGTATTAAGAATATATGGTGTGGTAGGCAAGTTGTTAGAAGCAGTGAAAAGTTTTTATCGAGGATGTAAGGCATGTGTACGTGTAGGAAGAGAGGAAAGTGATTGGTTCTCAGTGAATGTAGGTTTGCGGCAGGGGTGTGTGATGTCTCCATGGTTGTTTAATTTGTTTATGAATGGGGTTGTTAGGGAGGTGAATGCAAAAGTTTTGGAAAGAGGGGCAAGTAAGCAGTCTGTTGTGGATGAGAGAGCTTGGGAAGTGAGTCAGTTGTTGTTCGCTGATGATACAGCGTTGGTGGCTGATTCATGTGAGAAACATGCATAAGCTTATGACTGAGTTTGGCAAAGTGTGTGAAAGAAGAAAGTTGAGAGTAAATGTGAATAAGAGATAGGTTATTAGGTACAGTAGGGCTGAGGGTCAAGTCAATTGGGAGGTGAGTTTGAATGGAGAAAAACTGGAGGAATTAAAGTGTTTTGGATATCTGAGAGTGGATCTGGCAGCGGATGGAACCATGGAAGCGGAAGTGAATCATAGGGTGGGGGAGGTGGCGAAAATTCTGGGAGCCTTGAAGAATGTTTGGAAGTCGAGAACATTATCTCGAAAAGCAAAAATGGGTATGTTTGAAGGAATAGTGGTTCCAACAATGCTGTATAGTTGCGAGGCGTGGGCTATGGATAGAGTTGTGCGCAGGAGGGTGGATGTGCTGGAAATGAGATGTTTGAGGACAATATGTGGTGTGAGGTGGTTTGATCGAGTAAGTAATGTAAGGGTAAGAGAGAGGTGTGGAAATAAAAAGAGTATGGTTGAGAGAGCAGAAGAGGGTGTTTTGAAATGGTTTGGTCACACGGAGAGAATGAGTGAGGAAAGATTGACCTAGAGGATATATGTGTCAGAGGTGGAGGGAACGAGGAGAAGTGGGAGACGAAATTGGAAGTGGAAAGATGGAGTGAAAAAGATTTTGAGTGATCGGGGCCTGAACATGCAGGAGAGTGAAAGGCGTGCAAGGAATAGAGTGAACTGGAACGATGTGGTATACCGGGGTCGACGTGCTGTCAATGGATTGAACCAGGGCATGTGAAGCGTCTGGAGTAAACCATGGAAAGTTGTGTGGGGCCTGGATGTGGAAAGGGAGCTGTGGTTTCGGAGCATTATTACGTGACAGCTAGAGACTGAGTGTGAACGAATGGGGCCTTTGTTGTCTTTTCCTAGTGCTACCTCGCACACATGAGGGGGGGAGTGGGGTTGTTATTCCATGTGTGGCGAGGTGGCGATGGGAATGAATAAAGGCAGTGTGAATTGTGTGCATGTGCATATATGTATGTGTCTGTGTGTGTATATATATATATATATATATATATATATATATATATATATATATATATATATATATATGTACATTGAGATGTATAGGTATGTATATTTGCGTGTGTGGACGTGCACGTATATACATGTGTATGTGGGTGGGCTGGGCCATTTCTTTCGTCTGTTTCCTTGCGGGAGACAGCGACAAAGCAAAATAAATAAATGAATATATATATATATATATATATATATATATATATATATATATATATATATATATATTCTCTTTTTTGGAGGGAAAAGGGGTGGGAGATGAGGGTTACAGTGTAGTCGTGTTTAAACCCTTCAATCAACTGGCAATGAAAGACATAATCATTTGCGGGGGTCATGGCGATTCCTTGGGTGGATATCACAGTCACATTTCAGACAATAGCGTCATGCAAGTGACCAGATACAGCAGTGCCTCGCGTGATGCAAATGACCAAGTACAGCAGTTCCTCGCGTCACGCAGTTGACTAATTACAGCAGTGCCGCACGTCATGCAATTGACCTAGTACAGCAGTGCCTCGCTTCATGCAACGTACTAATTACACCAATGCTTGCGTCATACAGTCGAACAAGTGAAGCAGTCTCGTGTCATCTCATCGACCGATGACAGATGCTCCGCGTCGTACAGCCGACCAACTTCAACAGCGCCTCGCGTCGTACACATCCAGCAATTACAGCCCGTATCAAGCGTCATGACATCAACCAATTACAGCAGTGCCTCGCGTCTTTGCAGTCGACCCATTATAGCGAGGCCTCCCATTCTGCCTGCAGTCGACCTCTTCCAGCAGTGTTTAGCGTCATGAAATCGACCAAAATCACAGCAGTGTATCGGTATGACCTTGTGAACTAACCAAGCATTTACTAATGACGTCGCGTAATGAAAGTGAGAGCGATCGCCAGCATCTTGTGAGACCTGAGTACAATACGACACCCTCTGCCGGCTGGTGTTGTGCTTAACGAGGAATATCAAGTCACATGTGTTTCTTGTATCATCACGATCTACCTACCAGACGTCACTGCTCAGAGGGAGGTTGATAGACATGATGAATTACATCAGACTAGAGAGTCCGAGAGCCTACACTTCATCTACAGTACACACGAGTCATTTACAATATCAGTCACCGACATGGTATGGGCAAATACCTGCATCAATCGTGCCTGTCTCTGATGAAGGGAAAAAAAAGAGTATGTAAAAATATGGAAAAAAAAAAAGTAAATATAAAGGAAATTAATTCGAGGTTCTCAAGTGTTTGGTAGACCTGGCGTCTGACGGTGTACAAGATACAACAACGATGATTGAACGACGAATGAAGAAAGACAGTTTCCACCACTTCGCTGTTCGAGGAATGAAGGAGGTATTATCATCATAACGGTCAGCCCTCGTATGGCTGGCCTCGTGAGAGAAACTGTGGGAAGCAGCAGCCAGCCGGACAGTCGCAGAACATAAGTACGATTCTCCTTAACACCTCGCCAGAGGATTTTGAAAGTGGTGTATAATGCGGTAATGAAGAAAGCCATTGACTTGAATTAGCTATGCTTCACTCAAACAGTCTAAATACCCCCACAGGTCATTAGACAGCATATGTCACTCCTCACCCCAAACCTAACAACCCAGAGTCTCTTAACTGCTCACGACCCGTTGCAGTCGCTCCAATCCTCACAAGTCTAATTTGTGGAAGTTTTGTGTGACTAGGCCGATGGTGCCGCTGCTGAACCAGTAGATCGTCACCAGTCTGAAAACATGAAGTCTTCTTCCGCCACACACACACACACACACACACACACACACACACACACACATATACACACACACACACACACACACACACACACACACACACACACATACACACACACACACACACACACACACACACTGCCTTGTCAGCCCATTAGACCTCAGTCACCTCAAGCTGGAGAAGCGTAAGTTCTCAGTGGCACTCACCTTCGTAGCCTTCACTAAGGCTTTCGACTTGGTGTGTGTGTGTGTGTGTGTGTGTGTGTGTGTGTGTGTGTGTGTGTGTGTGTCACCACGAAGCTGGCAGACTTCTTGATCGGGCGACACCGAACCGTCCACTTTAGGGAAGCCACATCGACCTCACCATCCCCAACACGTTGTGTACCACAAGGCACCAAGGCTCTGCTTCCTCATCCTCACCAGTGACGCCCTGAAGGACGCAAACCACCGCAGGAAGTACGTAGACAACTCCACCTTTGGCGTCGCTATCACCATCGACTCTCCTGACCTCACTGCCATCAACAGGAGTGGACTATGGCCAACGACGTCACCATTGAACTAGAACCAGACTGTGGTGATGCACATCAACCTGGGCTCAGACGACATCCTGGCGCCTGACATCACACAAGACCCTGACCTGCGGGTACTCAGCCAGTCAACTAGTGTATCACTGTAATTACTCATCACTTAATGCTCGACCAAGTGCAGATGTACAAACCGTACTATCAACTCTGTACACATCCATGTACACCTGCCACCTTGTCTATCTACAAGTGCCTGACCCAAGTGTTTATCCAGTGTGCAGGAATATCAAGCCCACCTAGATCTGAAGCTCTGTTATGATTAGTTATCCAGTAACTACCATGACCTCCCAGTTCTGTAGCATCTGTAATACCTCAACGGTGTATACAACCCAAATGGCTGCCTAAATCCAATAAACCATAATCAATTAATCAATTTTCTATCTAACATCTGGTCAAGACGACCCGACTCAGGCCTCAGCAGTGTCTGGCACGTGTCGGACATACGGAGTTGAGGGTCTCAAGGTGTAAAAGTACAGGCTGATGTCGCATGGAAAGTGATGGTTCTAGCTAGTGTGTTTACAAGATTAAGGCCAGTTGAGGTGCCTAATATGATCAGAGAAAGTCTTTCAGTCCACCTGAGGAAGAAGATGAACCAATGGTCCGGTATTCGGGACAGATGTGGTGTGGTCGTCAGGAAAATTAACATTATCTTGAGAATTTACCGAGGAAGTGTATCCCCGATCAACCTTATAACTGAAGGGTTAATGAAAAGTGATGGGATGTCAATATATACGAAGGCGCACGTACAAGGAGAGAGCTGGACAGTCTGCTGTAGCGTCCCTTGCTACATTGGTATGACATGATGCACAGCACAATGAATATAACATAGCTGGAAGAGGACAGGAAGAGGAACAACAAACGTGCAGCGAAGGGCAATGGTGCGCCATATTCTGTCCAGCTGATGACTGTGAGACACGGTTAGGCAGCCCGACTGACAAACAGGAGACTCTGGTGCGCGCTGTATCACACAGGGCGAAGGTGACCACCACGGCAGGTGTGGTGAGAGAGTACTTCTCTTGCCTTACAAACTAACCATACTTGATGAACCCACGCGTTGAACGGTTCGAAAACTCACATCTGTCCTTGACATCTTGAGAGAGGAACTCGTCTGTCTCGTAGTCGCTCGGCCAGATGCAATCAGACGACGGGACGAGTTAAACAAAAGCGTCAGTCTATGTTTGACCGCTGGTACAAGAGGAAACAAAACCCGACAAACAAGATTCTGGGACAACCCGCGTCCAGTGGAGTGGCGCTTTGAGCCGACGTCTACAGGACGCTGCCCCGCTATTGTTAGTGCTGATGCTGGAACCCAGACCCGGGAGGCTCTCGTCTGCCTAGTGCTATACCGGTGTGCTCCTCTCACTGTTCTCCTGCCCTTGTTTATTCTGCTTCTATTATGGTCGTAGAGGTCAGCAGGTGCAATGTTATACGTGCCTTGTTGACAATATCGACAGGTGACGCTCTGCTACTGACATTCTAATGTTATGTTGTCATCAAGCTGCGATGTTTTACTGCCGCCCGTCTCCTGCCAATGGTCTCCTACATTCGGTATTCTGCTTACAGGTTCGTCCGCTGCCGGATCTGTTCGACTGGTGATCTACTGCCGCTTGCGGTGGTCTCATGTTGGTCGTCTGCTGCTGTTGGGTACAGACTGGCAGACCCGACTAATACGTTTGTTGTTATAGTGGACAAACAGACATGAGTAAGGAAAGGATCCTGGGAATATAGTGAAACATCACCAGTAAGAATGTGTCACACGAAGATCGTCGCTTCGGCCATATAAGACAAGTTCAGAGCCCTGTGGCGTCCAGACAAGGTGGTGATGCGAGACCCAGTACCACAACTCATCCCCAACATACGACCAAATCTGTCCAGTAACCTACATCCTCTCCTCCTCTGGCAGCCTATGATCTCCACTCCCCAGCACCCCATAACATCCAGTCTCTCACAATCTTTTCTTACCTAGGGACGTGGCCCTCTTCATGTCCCACAACCTCCCATCCCAAATTCCCAACAACCTTCCCTTCTCAGTGCCTCACAACATCTTCTCCCCGAGAATCTCGCAACCTAATGGCTCCCAGCATCCCACACCCTCCCTTCCGAACAGATATCTCCCAAACACCCAAAAACCTCCTTCATCAAAACCTCATCACAACCTCCCCCACCTCAGCAGTCTACAGACTTACTTTCCCTCAAACACCTCCCTACGAGATGTAAAGCCTCACACACACCACAGCCTCCTCTCCTCGGCTCGTCTTCATACCTCCTACAACGCCGTCGTCTACCCAAAACACACAGGTGGTGACGGACCCAACAAAAGACGTGGCTAGTCTCTCTCTCTCTCTCTCTCTCTCTCTCTCTCTCTCTCTCTCTCTCTCTCTCTCTCTCTCTCTCTCTCCCCACTCCACAACCACCTACCACTCCAAAAAAAAGAAGAAAAAAAAGCTAGTGTACCCACACCTCTGGGCTCCCGGCTGCCCTTGAGACAGACGCTGCCCTAAATCCTGTGGGGCGTCGCCTTTACCCTGGGTCCACTGGCGGACGCCGTGTCTACACACGCTACACCTGTACTACAGTTAACAGTAAACATTCCTGGATTTCGTTACTGTGTTTCTGGTGTGTAGCTTGAGGTGACACCGCAATAGTGTGCACAACACGCTGTCACGCTTCCCTCTGGGAGACACGATATCGCTGGTCTTAACTCAGTCATGTCACAAGCAATAACATCAATAGTCAACGTCAATACAAGTCCTCGGGCGTGTTGCTATGGGCTGACGCACTTCACCCTAACCTGAGAGACCAACAGAAGCAGCAGGTCAAGAAAAAAGGCTCCCCAGCCAGCCAGCCAGCCTGGCCCAGACGCCTCGCCACCAATAAACACCACAGGCCCACTGGCCTTCGTCGTACGCAACCGTGAATAACAATATCGAAACGACTGGTCTAGCCTGCCTATAACTGGTTGTGTGTGACACGGCGACTATGAATATGCTCTCGGTGTGTGGAAACAAACAATAAAAAAGGAGAGTGAAGAAATCCCGAGCCACATGTGCAAAAATATAATCGTCATAATCTTCAGTAATAATGACGACACTGCTTGAAGCATAACTTTAATGATGGTAATAATAGTTTGTACTATCCACCGCACAGTCTGTCCCTCTGGTAATAATTGGTCCCATAGTTTCTAACCTTATGAGTTCCTGGCCGGAGAGAGGGTCCTTAGAGGGGCTGGCTTTCCTTCACAAGTTCACAACAACAAAAAATTAAAAGTACCATACGACTCGCAGGGGACGCATGCGTGTAGCAGGTGAGAACAGGTAGGCCATTAATTGTGACCGAACATTCTGTAGCTTATGCGCACATTCAATATACTTTAGATCCTTTTCATACCTTGCATTAGAGATTGCTGCTGAATAACAGACTGATTGTAGGAAAACGCTGTACAAAGTCCAGGTGTTTCACACGCTAGATCGGTCCCATATCTTAAACCCATTTACCTTCGGGTGGAATGCGTTCAAATGGCGATGCTTTCTTCCCGTATCTTACGTCTGAGGGTAAGGCACCGCTGCCAAGTGTCTGTACGTAAGATCACACGAGAATGAATAAAAGTCAGGTTACCTAAAACATCGTATGCAAATCCGTGTTCATGATATTCTGACAAAAAAAAAATGCATATGAATGATAAAGAAAGCAAAAATAATGGTGATGTGAGTCGTGATGTTTGTACATCATCTTGTACCCGACCCAAACTGGTTCTGACGTCGGAAGATCAAGCAAGACCAGGACGACGTAAGCATTCATCATGGCAGTGTAATGCTAACTCTAAATCCCCCGTACACTACGACTTGACCCTTGTGGATGATATGCAGGTCCTTGACTTCGTCCTTGAAGGCCAGGTCGAAGGCCGAGCCATGATATTCCACGGTCGTACGGTCGCCCTCAAGGGGGTCGTACTCAAAGACTCTAAACGTCGTACTCGAGGAGTTAAGGGGCCGAGTCAGAGATATGAATACGTGTGTCACAGGGAGGAGAAAGCGTTCATCTTCCACATCAAGTGCACGGTGTCCACCTGCCTCCTTATCTATACTCTTATCCGATAACGTTTACAGTTCTGGGCTATCTTAGAAAAATAATGATAATGCCAGACACATTTAAGGCCCTACGGTGAATTTTCCTTCCTCTCGTCTGTATTCCAAGAATACTTTTCCCTCCGAGACAAAGATCGTTTGATGCTCTGCACACCTGGCAACCACAGCGGTAGACCTAAGCGCTTTTCATTTACCAATCGGCGGCCCGCTGCCAGGTGACCGGCTGAAACTGTTGTACCTTCACTTAAATCTTCCTCGTATGTAGGAAGTGTACAAGATGCTACCACACACACTGCTTGGCCCTGTGAATGTCATTCATCTCAGCCACTTACCTTGCAACCTGTACAAGGATACTTGTTCATTATATCTGTACATCATTACTTTAGGTTAATCTATTAATGATAATTTATGGGTTTAAAGTTTCTGATGAAAATTTCTTGATGACATTTGATGCTCACAAGGATAAAGATTTAATGGATTTTTTTCCCTTCTAAAACTTTTTATGTTCATCCTGCTTGAATTCGGAACAGCTCAATTAGCTTCAGTCACATTCTATGGCTTTCACGAGGGGGAAATGCAAGATCAAACACGACCCAGTAAACTTTCACCGTCAGAAATCCGTGTGATACTCGTAAACGACGTTAATGACAGTAACCATAAGACTCAGAACTCGAAGGTCTATCCTCCCATATGGCTAACCAATATGGCTATGACGTTGTCTAGTTCACACGTACATTCCCCTAAATCTCGTCGGGATTTATATGAGTCTGACGGCAAGATGATGTCGACGACATGAAAACCTGCGGTGCATCCCTTGAATCCCACGCTCCTCTCCCACTGTCTGGGATCAAGTCTACGATGGGGGAAATGCTGAACAACTGACCGACATGTGTACAGTAGGTGTATAGTGCTATACATGTATCACTGATCTGTATAACTCTCTGGTGCACTACATGTCACCAGTGTCTACACCATGTCTGATCTGAAGTTTATATCAATTTACGCCAATATATATATATATATATATATATATATATATATATATATATATATATATATATATATATATATATATCATCCCTAGGGGCAGGGGAGCAACAATACTTCCCACGTATTCCCTGCGTGTAATAGAAGGAGACTAAAAGGGGGAGGGAGCGGGGAGCTGGAAATCCTCCCCTTCAGTTTTTACTTTTCCAAAGGAAGGAACAGAGAAGGGGGCCAAATGAGGATTTTCTCCCTAAAGTTCAGTCCTCTGTTCTTAACGCTGACGCAGTAAATGGCGAATATGTCTAAAAAAAAAAAAATAAATACATATATTCTTAATAAAATTCATCCACTCCCTATATCATGATATCTGTCTAGTTCTTATATGATATATATATCCAGTCCCTATATCACGATATCTACAAAACCCTATTTCATCTAGCAACAGTCGGCTTACACCGCCATCTCCCTTGTAATAAGGTAAACATCGTTTCAATACAAGACCATCTGTGACCTCTGTAATCTTTGTGTGCTACCGCTCACAGCATGAGCATGGGGCGCACAGTAAAGCCGCCGGGGACACCGGCACAAATCAATCAATGAGTCCGGCACAGATGGCGGTTCATCAGCTGATAAAAGCGTGGGTTACGCACGGTCATGCACGACTCTGGCGTGGTGTCTTGGGGCTTAGGAGCAGCAGGCATCTGGAGGGAGTCCAGTGGAGGGCGATGAATGTCCACGAGTTACATACACACTAGAGGGAATACAGACAACAGGAGAGTGAGGGAAATAGTAACACGAGAAACCTGTGACTTAAGAGCTACTGTGAGGGCAGAGATGTCCGTTATGGGCTTAAGTTAAGGAGCAGCTGGCGGCTGGTCATCCCCTGCCTTGCCCTCCATGTTCCTGTTTGGACGATGAACTGTACAAGATGAGGAGGGAGATCAGTATGCAATGATGGACGTAGAATTGTATAAGATGAAGAGGGAGATCAGTATACAATAATGGACGAAGAACTGTATAAGATAAGGAGGGAGATCAGTATATAATAATGGACGAAGAACTGTATGTGATGAGAAGGGAGATCAGTATGCAGTAATGGACAGAGAATGACACCCAATCAAATGGTTTTACAAACTACTTTCGTTACCTATAGTCAAGAGCCTGCGGCGAAGAGACAGACAGCCTCAGCACCCTCCATCATCCTCCACGCCAGTCGTCATCCAACTTCTGCCTTCAACAAAAGCCACATTAATCTTTTGCTTAATATCTTGTGCCTCAGATTTTCCAGATGAAAACCCCGGGTCTGGCAGCCAGCCACTCCCTCCCACACAATGCTCCCTCCTTCCCTCAAGATGATGTATTTAAAAGCGTCCTCTCTCTCTCTCTCTCTCTCTCTCTCTCTCTCTCTCTCTCTCTCTCTCTCTCTCTCTCTCTCTCTCATCACGGTGTTATAACCATCACCTCAATACGTCTAACGTCTTTAGATTAATCTGCACCAACTATCTAGTCTTCTCCAGCACAAAGACTGTGTCCACCATGTAATGTGACTGACCCACTGTCTTTAGTGTACAAATTTTTCTCCGCCACACTTTCAGCCTTTAACCGCATATCTCATTAAAGTAAACCATCATTATCATTATCATCACCATCACTAGTAGCGGAAGCGGTGTCGTATTAACAGCAGTAGTGGTAGGGCATCCCCTGCCTGTACGGTCTCGCACACAATAATCCATGCAGCAATCAACACTTCCTCCACTCCATCTCTGCACACTTGTTCCAATGCGTGTGTGTGTGTGTGTGTGTGTGTGTGTGTGTGTGTGTGTGTGTGTGTGTTTATTTACATGTTCATTACTCATCTGCCAACTGTCCGTCAGTTCCCGTCCGGGTCACTGAACCTCTCTCTCTCTCTCTCTCTCTCTCTCTCTCTCTCTCTCTCTCTCTCTCTCTCTCTCTCTCTCTCTCTCTCTCAAATGTTTCCAGCTTGCCAAGTTGGTTCATCTCTAAATACGCATTTCTCACACAGAGGGACCGACTGAACAATCGGTCGATCAACTGCGAAACAGTCAGATACACAGACGGATGGATGGGTGGATGGATGGATGAATAGATGGATGGATGGATGGATGGATGGATGGATGGATGGATGGGCGGACGGACCGACGGATAGAGAGATTGAAGGATATTTGGATAGTTACAGAGTTAGACACACAGACAGATAGACAGATATACATTAGATTACATAGATAGATAGACAGACATAATCAGATAGCAAGATAGACAGAAGGTAGATATGTGAACAGACACAAATAGAAAGCAAGATAAATAGATGGTAGATAGATATACAGACATAATTAGAAAGCAAGATAGATAGATGGTAGATAGATACAGACATATATAAACAGAGAGATAGGGGGGGGGGGGGTAAGGAAAAGATAAAATAACTGAAAGAAAAGGTAATTAAAGGATAAAATAACTGAAAGAAAAGGTAATTAAAGGATAAAATAACTGAAAGAAAAGGTAATTAAAGGATAAAATAACTGAAAAAGATAATACTACAAACACAGGACAAATCACACAGACAGTCAATCAGGTGTTAACACGGCCGCGTGAGGAGCTGAAGGCCTGCCGGGTGTAGGTATACAAAAGAATTCAAACAGCGACACATCATTGGTTCCTTTCGAGGTTGTCTGTGATAAAAGATATCAGAAACTTGGTTCCTTTCGAGGCTGTCTGTGACAGAGATGTCAGAGACTTACAGATTAGTGTGGTAAGAGCAGAAAGTCCTACAGATGATGACTCAAAAAGAAAGACCTGAAAATTCATGTTAGTCAACTCAGAAGGAGCAAAGAATGTTAGTCGTGGATTGGAAGCGAAATGTAAATCAAGCGTAGTTTTAAACGTATTTATAGTGCTGCTTTGAACCACTCTGATCGGTACATCATTCCATAGATTAACAATCATGTTGAAGTAATAGCACTTCACCTCATCCGAGTTCAAACGCTGGCCCATTACGATTGAAATCAAGCCAAAACTAGCTTGTTCGATTTGTATAAACCTTTCACAATTCTGAGTACCTGTATCTGATCACCTCTCAATCTTCTCTTTCGTAGCAAAATACATTCAAAGTCGTTTAGTCTGTTCTCACAGGATTTGTTTCTCGGTCCGGGAATAATTATCTTGGTAGCCCGACGCTGTACCCTCTCCAGTCTCTCTTACAAAGAGAACCAATCACAAGACTGACCCCTGTAGCACAGCACTTGCTACGTCCAACCATCCTGAAGCTTGATCAATGATCACTAGTCTCTATTTACGGGTAATTAACCTATTTCATAACCACCGAAGCACAACCACCATCTTTACCACATGAAGTATCTACTAGTAATCTCTGATGTGGAACATTACCGAATGAATTTTGAAAATCTACACTCATGAATTCAACACCTTTGCTAACATCAAACACATACATGATGAAAAGTTATTCATATATATAGACTGAACTATACGAAACGAGAAACTACACAAAAAAAAAAAAGCTTGGAAATTACATACTTGTGCAGTAAACCAGTGGGAATACTTAGGTAAGAAAATAGTACCTCCCCACGTGAGCAAAATTCCCTCCACTCAGAGCCTGCAATAATAGGTCGTCACATTGCTTGTCGTTGCGTTCACGAGTCTGTGTAAGTCTGGGTGTAATGCTGTGGAGTTGGTGCTCGTGTGTGTGTGTGTGGCTGTACGTGCGGGACTCCACGTACAGAGTTGGTGCTCGTGTGTGTGTGTGTGTGTGTGTGGCTGTACGTGCGGGACTCCACGTATAGAGTTGGTGCTCGTGTGTGTGTGTGTGTGGCTGTACGTGCGGGACTCCACGTATGAGTATTTCATGCGCGTACGGGTCCGGACATGCCAGTTTCAGGAAAGACGTGTGTGTGTGTGTGTGTGTGTGTGTGTGCGCGCGCATCCGCTTGCATGGTTTACCACGCCGCGATGAAGCACTTTCTGCGTGGATGTTACTTACTGATTTATTGTACCTATTTCTGGATAAGAGTAGGGAGCTTTACCCTCCTGGAGCATCGCTTCACCTTTCACTTTCATCATACAGCCTTTGCAATCATCTATTAAAGCCACCTGCATTCAATGCTTCCATGTTCAGACCAAAAATGATGAAGTCTAGGTTCGCTTTTCCATTCTTCATACGCCTTCGCTTCCGCTGTACTTGAAGGCAATTTTTATAAAGGCTAAGCAATTGTTAAATGCCTTTATCATCTTTGTTATACGAATATTTCGTATCAAGTTCAACATGATGTGACCACAGCCAGATCATCTGCTTGATCATATTGCACACGCTTTCCCCCTGCGATTGCAAACCCAGCTATGCAGTCCTTCCCTACCCTCAGTTTAGCAATATCTTAGTAAGGGAGTATCAATAGCACATGACAGACAATCCACGTTATTTAGCGTTACGTTAAATGAAGTTACTTGGACTGGCGTTATCTCTGTCTTCTTAACGCTACATGAATACCATAAAAATATTTCCTGCTGAAGAAATCTAACCTAGCAGAATATAAAGGTAATACCAACCCAAGATACCTAACCTAACCTAACCTAACCTAACCCAGCCTAGCCTCGTGCGACCTAATCTAACATTCCTGAACTGAATCATCGCTACACATAGTACTGAGGCCGAGTAACGACCTGAAACGGATCCGTTAATGTGAATTTCACACATGATGATCAGGCTAGACTGACCGTGTCCACAGAGCTATAACCTGAGCCCCACTGATAGATATGGTCCCGCCCGCACCCGTAGCCAGGAGGATCACACAACCATACCCTATACTACACCGGATCTGAAACATCTTACAACCCTCACGATGACCAATATGGTTACATCTTTATCATATGATTTACTATTATACACTAAGAGAAACGGTATTTCTACCATTTTGTTCCTTTCGGTAATCATACTACGTATTCAAATTGATTAAAAACTTTAATCATCTCGATCTAGGGAGCCACTAGTCTTACTCCACAGTAAGTAACATCATACAAACTCGTGGGCAAACGTTTGGCTGCAAATGAGACGATTCTATTTCCTTCTTCACCAGGAGTGTCAACACAGGGAATGATTTCCCAATCAAGAGTAGAGCAGGAAGCACATCCTTAATATAATACTTGCAGGAATACAATAGAACACTTTGCTACAAGTCCACGACTGATGTCACGCACACGGCTCACGTATCTCCACTCCAACTCATCTTTGTGTTCCCATCCACACTGCCACACGAATGTCTTCCGAGTCTGGGATCACTTCCACGAACACAACAGCCCTGGAATACAACCTTGGGGGTCTGGTTGTTGCTTGATGTCCCTCGCATTCAACTACGTCCTCAACTTAATCAATAACTTTCCCTTTCGGAGATCCTTGATCTAATAATTTGGTCCTTGACTGCTGATGAGCCGTCCGTCTTTTTCTGTAAATCTGTGTAATAGTTTTGGGTGTCCTTCTGCCATCATTAACTACGTTTTCTTTCAAGCCTCACGTTCCTCCCTCCTTGGTCCTGATGTGGTCATTTCTGGCCCTCTTCTATCTGTCAAATGCAGCTCGATTTATGTGTTTCCTACATCCCTTTCCACAGCGTGTCTTTGTGTTCCCTTGCTTTATTACATCTCCTATTAAGCCATTCCTTCAATTTTTTCCCCGTTCCCCTCTCACTGTGATTACTATTTGTGTGTTACGGGGAAGGATTTTTCTTCTCGTACTGCTCCGTTTCCTAACTTTATATATATACATATATATATATATATATATATATATATATATATATATATATATATATATATATATATATATATATACTTCGCAAAAACACCCACACACATTAAATCCCAGCTTATAACAGACACCATCTATCTACTAACCCTAAAGAAGCGAATGAACAGCTTAATTGGCTGTGAACTGGTTGTTCTATAAAGGAATCACAACCAGGCTTAGAATACTGTGTGTGTGTGTGTGTGTGTGTGTGTGTGTGTGTGTGTGTGTGTGTGTGTGTAATTATCTATTTCTTTTAAGCTGGGAGGGAGTTCTACACCAGTGTGTGTGTGTATGTGTGTGTGTGTGTGTGTGTGTGTGTGTGTGTGTGTGTGTGTGTGTGTGTGTGTAATTATCTATTTCTTTTAAGCTGGGAGGGAGTTCTACACCAGTGTGTGTGTGTGTGTGTGTGTGTGTGTGTGTAAGTTAAATTCATAAAATTTGAGAAGCATGAAATGAGACCACATGAAGACGAACTGTGATATTGTTAATATAAAAACGTGGAGGTAAAAGCTACGTCAAGAGACTGGAAAACCTGTTCAAATAAGATCATAAAGGATTCAGGTGTATTACACAATGACAGCCACATATAACAGGTACAAACCATGAGTTGTGTACGTAAGAAGGCAATGGAAGGGTTACTAAACAAGACCAGCGGATCTGACTCTGAGGTGGATGAGGACAACCTCCAAATACTGGCCAGCAAATAAGACCAAGTATCATCTAGGTAATGAAACAGAAGATGGAGATACATGTCGTATCGTAACCCCGGGTATGGTCAAATCGTCTACAGTAAGAACTAGACTCCTCGGAAGGCCTCGGTACGACGGTATGAGACCGCACAAATCGCGTCGCCTGGAACAGGACTGCTCTGGAAAATACCTTGAGCACTTAACGACGAAAATCCTCTCCAACAACCGACAGCCAATGAGGGGAAGCTTCGCCATCATACACCCTAGTAAATCATGGATGTAGGGGTATTGAAGACGTACCTGCCGACGACACCATGAGCGTAGCACAGGGATTTATGAACCATTTATGACATTTGGCCTAAGGGTCCAGTCAGACGACAGGCCATTATATTCAAGAATAGCACCACAGTACTGAAGAACCGTACGTCCTTACTCATGTGTAGGGAGTGTGTGACGCGTCCACATACATTCGTCCACTCATCACCTGGCAAATACTGTGCCATGTAAATAATAAAATCACAAGTCATACGTGTTGCTAGAGCCTCAGTGAACCTTGTGTCCTGTACAAAAATACAGAAAATATCACCAAGAAAATATGACACCACAAGTGTAAAGTTTAATGTCAACTTTAACGATGAACAAAAGGAGTACTGAGGTTATCAATATAAAAACAAGTCAAATAATGCAGTTAGGCTGAGGCATTCTAAGGCAGGGGGTTTGACCACTTGTGAGGTCAACTTTTCGACCCTTGAACACGGCCATAAGACCCCCAGATGTGATGCCTAGCCAGTCATACCGTCGTGCTCCAGGGACTAGACTCTACCACCATGTAACACAGTCGCTCGTTGCGCCCTGCACCTTTTACCAGGCCTGGTGGAACATCATCATAGTTTTGGTTATCATCAATTACTAAGCTACCGGTCATGCTCTATTACTTGCTCTCCCTGTAAAATATTACAACACACAAGACTGCCATCAGTGTAATCTGTCATGCAACATTTCCACTTCTCACTAGCTCTTACAACATACTTAATCCACTCTATCATAATTCCTTAACTACAGTTCGATCGCTTCCCAAAATGAATCAACCTATTTTTGCAATGCTCACATCAAACAATGTTTTTTCCATCAATGAATCGATTACTTAAATAAGAATGTATCAAGATAATCAAGATGCGTAAAAGAAAAGAGAAGAAGAAAAACTTTTCCATGATATTTCGTTCATCAAGTAACCCGAGGCCGAGTGTTTCAACATCTTCACTCCTGCCCTTCTGTCTCTACCGTGTCTCCTCGCTGGCGGTACAGTCTATAAAACATTAATTTCATAAAACATTAATTTCAATGCATCCAAGACCTAATTTCTACCTAGCTCTCTATCGAAAACTCCTCACAACTCTCGCCTCTCATTTGACGGTTCTGTAATTCCACCTTTTGACCAATTAATATACTTGGTATTATTGTAACAGCCACCATTTCTTGGTAACCCCACATTACAGGAATAGTTGAGTCTGCCTATAAGAAAGTGGGTGTCCTACTTAGATGTCGAAACTTCTCTTCTGAATAGTTGTTCCGTTTATACAAGGACTGATTCGTTCTTGTATGGAGTACTGTTCTCTCATTTGGGGTGGTTCTAGCTCTGTATCCTTATTTGAAATAGTGGAGTCGAAAGCCCTCCGACTTAAAAACTGTCCAAGGATAACTTCCAAACTTGACCCCCTTGCCCTACGCCGCAATGGTGGTTCACTTTTCCTCTTTTCTAGGTATTACTTTGGTTTTTGCTCCCGAGAGCTGGCTGCTTGTGTTTCCCCACCACTAGCTAGACCACGAAATACTCGGCAAGCTGCTACGTCACAAGATTATTGCGTGGCCATCAGCATGTCAAGGGTGGGCCGTTTTGATACCTGCTGCTTTCCCTACACGTCAAAACCTTGGAATTCTCTACCTTCTCATGTCTTTCCCAATGCATGTAACCTGGCACATTCCAAAAGACAGGTCATTCACGTCTTCAAAAATTCATAAATACTTTCCCTTGTCTTTTTTTTCTCTGCTTCATAATTCTATCTTTATTTGGACTAAGGCCCGGCCTTGATGCGAACTTTTGTCCTTGACTGGAACAACATAAAAAACAATCATGGTGACATCATACACCTCTACCGCACACCCACCTTCATGCGGAACAATCCACCCTCCTCTCTTCCCACTCGCACATACGTATTATTTCTCTTAACAGAAACAACTCACTGCTTCCATTTATATTTGTAAGACCCTCAACAAAGCATATCTACCAAACCTATCATAAGCTTTCTTAAGGTACATGAATACCACATACAAATTCTTCTGTTTCTTTAAGCATTTCTCACACAGAAATGTCAAAACAAACACTTGATCCGCACATCTACCATTCCTGTTGCCACAGTGTTCCTCCCTAAATCTATGCTCTGTGCATGTCACCACCCTCTCAATCACTAACCTCCCACACAACTTACCAAGCATACTCAACAAGATCAAATCTCTGTAATCTGAACAGTCATTTCTTTCCGCCCTTGCCTTTACACAATGGCATTGTACAGGCATTCCGCCACTCTTCATGTATCTCATCTTGGACTATACATTCAGTACATTAAAAATCCCAGCTAATTATTCAATAACACTGTCGACCCAATCCTCGAGAATGTTTGAGAAAATTGTAATGGTATTCCATGTTATATAGTCGTTTCACCGCAACTTCGCTTTACAAAAGGCCTCTAACCATTTTTTTTTTCGCCAAGCAACTCTCATGACTTACATTTTACATACCTTCACGTCCCAAACACACCATATCCGCCACATTATCATTAACAAATTAAACAGTCCTTCAAAGTACTCACTCCATCTCCCCTCCACCTCTTCTTTGTCTGGTATCATTTCCCCAGCCCCCTCATTCTTGTTGCTCCCATTTGTTCTCTTGTTCTCGTCACACTGTTCACCTTCTTCCACAACATAATCGTATTCATTCCCTGAAGTTTGCCTAAACTCTCTCATGTCAGTCAACTCTCACTTGCCCACTTTTTCAGCCCCTGCACCTTCCTCTTGACCATTCGTTTCCTCTTGTACATCTCCCAATCACTTACACTTTTTTCCGTGCAGGTAACACCCTCACACACGTCTGTCCTAACTTCCTCATCCCACCACATTGTCTTTTCTGACACGCCCACATCCCACCTTCCGCATGCCACACACTTCTCTCGCCCATCTACAATAGGCACTGCTTCCCTAATTTCCATCCATTCCTTGCCTAAATCCCGAGTTTCGTTTGCTTTCGTCCTCCGCCATTCTTCCCCCTATGGTCTCTGTATTTCCTCACAAAAGCTTCCTTTTCCAAGTTCACTTACTTTTGACACCCGCTTCCCACTCTTACCATTTTCACTTCCTAAGCCTCAACAAGCTTTCACCCTATCCTTCACCAAGAAGTGCCCTGATCCTCCACCAGTTGTCCATCTCAGGACATTTAGATTCGCAAGTCTCTCTTTAGCCTTCCTATCTATTAAGACATAGTTTAATAATGCACGCTTACAATAAACTCCAACCACCCATTTATATTTGTATAGGTCCCTCTTTTTAAACAGAGTATCTCCGATCACTAGTTCATTTTCCCCACACAACCCAACAGGTTGTTCACCATTTCCACTCACAACTGGTATCCAATGCCTCCTAGTTATACCTTCATCTATCAAATCACGCCACTCATGTACTCAAATTACTCATCACTACTACTCGATCCCTCACCTCAAAACTGCTTCTCCCGAAACACTCCCCTCTCTTAAGAGGCCCCAATCCTTTCATTACCAGGTGAATAAGCGAGAACAGTCACCTACCTCTCATAATCTACTTTCATTTTCATTCACATCACTCTGGAACTCGCATCCTCATACCCTTTCACGCATTACTATAACATCTTCACTTTCGCCTTCACACTAACGCCAGACTATCTTTTACATTTCCACACCATTCTTCCCCTTTCCCACTCAAGAGTCTCACTCAAGAGCCAGAATATCCCTTAACATATTACCAATCTCTCCCCTAGTTTTTTCTCAGAGTGACCGACATGGCACGGTAAAATAATATGCCCCACTCAAGGCCATCTCCGGTGAAAAAGTTTGAGGAGAAGGAAAGTAGAAATTAATCAGGGCTCTGCAAGTGTGTGTAGACCTGACTCCTACAGGAAGAAAGGTTATATGAAGAGATAAAGACAAAAGGAAGAAAAGTCCACAGCTTAGATGTTCGAGGAAATAAGGAGGTATCATAACAGCCAACCTTAAAGTGTTCTGTCTCCAAGCTGCGGGTCCTATCCTTGTGCGTGGGGGGGACACATGCAAACAGTCCTCGAGAACAATGGCCCCAAACAATAGCAATAGAATAGAGAAAGAGCAGCAACATCAACGGTGTGCGGTAAGGGTAGGTTGAAGAGAGGTGATGCCACGAGAATTAATGAGACGAAAGGCGTTTGATTCCACTCTAGTTAATAGAACGGTGGAGGGTGAGCCAAGGGCGAGCCACCCCAGATGTGTGAGCAGTACTCCGTACTCGGACAAATAAAACCCAAGTAGATACGGAACAGCTGCTCGCTATAAAACAATTACGGCACCTATAGAACACTCCCTAGCTCTTGGGAAGCAAGCTTTGTGGTATAAATTATGTGAGGTTTTCAAGACAGAGTGTAGGAGATGATTATGCCCCACACGTTAATAGTATTACAAGGCTGAATTGTGGTGTTCTGAAATTGAACAGAGGGAAACGAGATATTCTTAGAATGAGATAGAGAGAGAGACTGCGTTTTAGCACCAATAAATTTCACATGGCTACTGCTTCCCCAGTCAGAGATGCTAAACAAGTCAGAACTAAGAGATCAACAAGAGTATGAGATCGAGTATTCAAGTGAGAAGGGAAAGGAAAGTGGGTGGAAGTATGTAGCGTAAAGGTGAATAGGGTCACAAGAAGATACATCATCATTTATTGAGAGAAGAAAAAGAATAGGTGATGGGACAGACCCCTGAGGAACACCACTATTGATAGGATAGGACAGGATACGATAGTCAATCCATCGACGACTACTGTGATGGAACGGCCTGACAGGACACTCTGCATTTGAGGACAAAGAGAAGCAGTAAAACCCAAGGAAGGGAGTTTAGAAAGCAGACTTTGGTGTCGAGGACTACGACAAAAGTTTCACCAAAATCCCTGAAGGAGGGGAACCAGAAGCGAGTGACGTAAGACGGAATATCACCAGCAGCCTTAGCAATGCGAAATCCATACTGGTGATCTGAAAGAAGATGGGATTCTAAGCGTTTGAATAAGTGGGAGTTTTGGAGAGTTTCAAGGACTTTGGAGATACCAGAAATGAGAGCAACGAGGCGACAGTTGGAAGGGTTAAAACGATCTCCTTTCTTAGGGATGGACTGCACAAGGCGTGCTTCCAAGCTGAAGGGAGTGTCTCGGTTTTTAGGAGGCGCAACAGGCGAGAAAGGATTGGTGCTAGCTCAGAAAGGCACCCTTGAATATGAGGAGGTATGCCATCTGAGGCATACGCCTTGTCCACCTGGATCTGGTAGAGTATCTGGGAGACCTTGCACGAGGGGAAAAAATTATAGGGGACAGCATACGTTCAGAGGGAGGAGATGGGTGAGGAGGATCAGAATCTAAATCATCCAAAATTAAGTCATACGAGAGGTCAAGTGCGTTAGAAGAGTGGTTATGAGGGTCGGGGACTCGGGTAATTAATCGTTCCAGATCGTTATGGAGAAAAAAAAAAAAGACATCGGCTCTACCAGGATCGCCCAGGTTAGCGCCTAACCAATCCTTGTAGTACATCGAAATCAAAACCTGAGCTTTCTAGAAGTAACGCTCATCACTTGGTTCCTTCCCTTCCATCTTTTAGTTGCTGGCCCACCGTTATCGCCCCATCGAGTCGCCTTCTACGACACGCAGGGGATACGAGGGTAGTAATCTTTTTAACTCATTCCCCGAGATGAACATCCACATTTCTCCTTCATATCAGCTTGAAGTTTTCCGCTTAGCAAGGTCTCATAGGAATATACTTGATCACGTGCAAAATTGTGATCCTTTCCACACACATATATATATATATATATATATATATATATATATATATATATATATATATATATATATATATATATGCAGTAAACGAAAATCTTTTTAATTTTTGAAAAAATTGGTGGTGGCTTCCGACCTACTTAAGCAAGTGAGTTGTTATGAAAATGAGAAATCAGTGGCAAGAGGAAGGAAGGGGAACGGAAAAGAAGAGAGTTGTAGTACGGGCGGCTGTACGAGCAGTAGTGTTGGGGACGCGTGACGGAGCTGTGGGTGGGGTGAGACTAGTCTGGTGGCGTGGATGTGGTCAGGCTACCCGGAGGCAACTGGAGGGAAATGTTCGCCTCTCATCCATCGCTGCTCCTCGCACTCTAAACCTCACACACACACACACACACACACACACACACACACACACACACAAACACCCACCTGACCTACTACCGTCGTCGTGTTTTCTGAACTGATTAAAATCTCTATCCTTGTACTCGCCATTTTATGTCTCTGGCATTTCTGTTTGCTTTAGGTTCAGTTACTCTGTCAACATTTACTTCTCGATAAACTCAAGTGTATGACCGCTTGTTATCATGGCTGTAGCTCTTGTTCTCATCAGTATCTTGGTTACTGGCATTAATGATAATATAAATAATAATAATGATCATAAAATGTGGACCCTGTCATTAGGTGGGACTCCTGACGAGAAGTGTGCCCCCCTGCTGCGACCAATTACTGATCACGTGGTAGTAGGTCAGGTGTGTTGCATGGCTGACACGCCGTGTCCACGTGAAGGTGGTTCCCGCCATGCCTCTCCCTCCCTCCCTCTCGTCAGACCCCCCCCCCCCCCCCACCATCCCCTACCACTGCTATGCCTTCTTCATTCTTCTTCCTCTACTGCTACCCCCCTCCCTCCACCATTCTCCTGCTCTATCCCCTTCTCACCCAGTAGCTTATCCTCATATCTCCTGCCCTTCCCTTCCCTTCCTCTCTCTCTGTATATCCTCTCCCATTCCCTTCACCTGTCTCCTTCCTTCCCTCTTGTTTACCCAATTGCTCCCTTTTGCCTGTAGGCTCTTCCACCCCCTCCCTCCCTCCCTCCTTCTGGCCCATCTCTCATATCTAACCACTCCCTCCCTCCCTCCTCCTGACCCCTCCCTCAGATCTATCGCCTCCGTCTCCGTAACCCTTCTTCATGTCTGACGCTTCCCTTCATCTAGTCCCTCCTTCACGTTTGAATCCTCCCTCCCTCTAAGCCTCTCCTCACGTCTGACCCTCCCATACCTCTGACCTTCCCTCAGGTATGACCCTCACTCAGGTCTGACCCTCGGTCAAGGCTGACCCTCCTTCCTCATGTCTGACTCTCCCGCACCACCACTGACCCCTCCCTCTCTCATATCTGACTCTCCCGCACCAATGACCCCTCCCTCCCTCATGTCCGACTCTCCAACACCACTGACCCCTCCCTCATGTCTGACTCTCCACCACCAACGACCTCTCCCTCATGTCTGACTCCCGCACCACTGACCCCTCCCTCATGTCTGACTCCCGCACCACTGACCCCTCCCTCCCTCATGTCTGACTCTTCACCACCAATGACCCCTCCCTGCCTCATGTCTGCCAGTCCCGCCATCTGTCTGACGCCCCCTCGGGCCCCTGCTACTACTAGCCCTAGCAGCGCTCTAGAGGGACAACGTCCCTTCAGAAGGACGCATCCAAAGGTTTCTCTCTTTCACTTCTCTCGCCTCACTCACACACACACACACACACACACACACACACACACACACACACACACACACTATAAACAATGCAAACCAATGCTGCTGGATTAGCAGTAAATGATAAAGAGCTGGAATTCAAGGATCGTATGAGGGAAAACGCACCTGGCTGTAGGATTCGTGGAAACACAGTTTAATAATGATTCAACACCTCGCCTTTTCTGTCCAGAAGGGTGGGTGAAAGTAAGGAGGGAAAAGGAAGACAAAGGAGGAGGTGGATTGACCCCTTATAATGAGAGAGAACACTAAGTTTCAAGCCCGTTTATACAATATATAATGGGAAGGGTAACGGTGGGAAAGAGGTCTATAGTGGTGTTAATATCATATAATCATACAAAAAATTTAACAATCCAGAACAAATGTACAATGATAACAAAGACAAAACAATCAGGATGGTAAATAAATCAGTAAAATACGGCCTTCTCATAGAAGATAAAGCACTGCTAATGAGAAAATTCTATTATAAAGAGACAAATTAAAGAAAATTGGATTCGATAGGGAAACGTGGAGACAGATTCTTCAGTGCAGAGGAAAATTCCAAATACCAGCAGGTCAGTGAACACAATAAGATGAGAAGGACTGATACACTGCAGGGAAACTGGACTGGATGACGGCTGCATGATTTTATTATTTCTCGACAACTGTGTTCATCCTCTACCTCAAATTCTCAACAAAAATAATGTCTATGCCGTGTGCTTTCCCCCAAATGTGACTTCATAAATTCAGCCATGTGACCAAGGTATCTTTAGATCAATGAAGAGTATATATAAAAACACTTTCTTGAACAGCATGCTGGCAGCAGTAAACGACACGGATACTGAAACTATTATATATTCTTATGATACATCGACTGGAAAAAGATATCATGTTGTAAAGGAGGAAGCTCAAAGAGCAGAGATGAGACAAGCCTCAGAGACGAGATCTAATCGTGGAAACAACGCAGAACAAAATTTGGAAAATTGAGTTCGGGTAGCCAAGAACCTGAGTACTGTCGTGAAATGTTCTGTGACATCAACAATAAAGGAATGGGAGCATAACCTCCAGCCTTAAATACAGAGAGAGAGAGAGAGAGAGAGAGAGAGAGAGAGAGAGAGAGAGAGAGAGAGAGAGAGAGGGGGGGGGGGGAACAGTGCAATGAAGGATAAGAAACACCAAAGGAGCTTCGAGATGTGCTTCGACGAAGATCTATGCGACATTCCAATTATCCAGCATCTGTGAGGTACAATAGAGCAAGAAATGAGTACAACAGGATAAGAGAGGTGGAACAGAGAAATATGGAAAAGAATACTGAAGACAAGTCAGGAGAAAATCCAAAACTTTTCCATGAATTCGTTGGGAGTATATTGTCAGTTACAGAGCAGCTAATCAACCTAAAGGATTCAGAAGGAAGTGTGTGTACAGGATGATGTAAAAGGATATGTGATGAGCTGAATGACAAGTTCAGAGGTGTTTTCACACTGGAAGACGCTACAGCCCCCACCACCAATAAAAATGAATGTGAAGGACGTGTCAGAAAGCACTGGCATATCCACAGAAGACATCAACAGCATACTAAAAGGTCTTGACCCACACAAGGCTCATGGTCCTCATGAAATTTCATCACATGTGCTGAAGACGTGTGCAGATACACTTGACAAACTTCTTGAAATACTGCTCAAGATGTCGCTGGAGAAAGAGAAAGTAACGAGGGAGTGGAAATGGGTAAACGTTATACCTATCTATCAGGAGACCGGAAAGAGCCGTTGAACTACAAACCGGTTTCACTAACGAGAGTGGTTTGCCAGGTGCTGGAAAAGATAACGAGGAAGCATACAGATGACTTCCTGCGGGGAGAAATGACCTTATAGGGACGACATGATTTCTGGGTAAGGAAGTCATTAGAAGCGAACTTCTCCGATCTCTAAGAGAGAAGTCGGGTGGAGTACTTTGTGTATCTGGACCATCAGAGAGCATTTGACACTGTACCGCACGAGAGGATGATTAAGAAGTTGGATCACTAGGTTGAACTAACGGAGAGACACCTTCGATGGAGATAATATCTTAGCAAAAGGGAACACAGGACACATGTCAAAGGACCCTTCTTACAATGGGATGGTGGTCAACACCGAAGTGCCGTGAGGATCTGTTCTGAGATCTTTACTCCTCTTGGTTCACGCGAAGGACCTGCTAGAAGGTACGGACGGACTCCTGCATAGATACGTTTGAGGATACGTGGTGGCAGGAGAGGGTTATGATCGCTCCATGTTATCAAGATGTGAACCATATTAACAAAACTCAACACAGGTTAAGAATTTGACTTGTATCATATAATTTACAAAACGTCTGGTGAAACGTCTTCATGTGGTCTATAATACTGTAAATCACAAATGTGTTTTGATGGCATGAGTGTCGTGTAAAGGCAAGAGTCTTTGGTGATACAGTGAGAAACATAGACACAGAAAAATTATTGTTGCCAGGAGTATCAATGAAAAGTGCTGAAGCTGGTGATCGTTTCTAAACTGAATCAGGTTTGTACGGTTAAGCAATCACTTGGTAATGGACTCCATGAATTACATAATAACATCCTTACATCATTCCTGGCAAAAAAAAAAAAAAAAAAAATTCTGAGAACTCATATAATGTGGTGGAATGTGTGCGTCAAGTACCTGGTATATGTAGAAAGAAGTCTTATATCCTCACAGTAATCTATCCTTATATCATCTATCCCTGAGTCGCGTATCCTAAAAAGACACATAATCCTTACATTATCCTAGTCAAAGATGGCATCATACGCGTTGCTCTTCTACCGATACAAACAAACTTACCAGCAGTAAGTACGACTAAGCACACAGCGTGAGGAACCGTGTGTGGTGGCTGACCCAGTAGCATTATAAGGTAGTGCTCTAAGCTAGACACTCGACCCCTGGCGGCTGTGACCTCATCTCGTCTGGGGGCGTGACACCTCCTTCACTCCACGAGAGCGTAACCATCCATGTTTATACAACATTTGTCGCACATTTTCTGCCGCTACCATGACTATGGCAACCATCTTTGATCATTTTTCATTTTTCTTACAAATTCAAATGGCTCGACTATCAAAGTTATGATATCATTAAAGGAAAAAAAAAACTTATATAATCAATACTTGAACAATGACCATTTCCTTACTGTTAATACGCAAACTAAGTTACAATCCTAATCTTTACATGTAGTCTTATTTCTTAACTAATATAATAAATCTTTTAACTTAGATATCTTTATATCGACTATAATGGCAGCAGAAGGAACCCCTACTCGCTTGAAAAATGACTTTGAAAGAAAGATAAAATAAAATGAGAACTACAGAAGCTACAGAAATCTTCGCTTTCTGAATGGCATCTTTCGTTTTCAAAATATGGAGACTCGTGAAGCAAAATCGATCGAAAACACATAATAACTGTTGTATCAGTGTGGTCTAGGGTCAACGCAATCACTGTTAACCACTGTTATCATCCGGGCCAACACCAGCATCAGCCACTGGCAACAGAGGAATAACCATAAAACCGACCATGTTGGTTATGTGGACTTCATGTGACGAGGCGACGCGTCAACAGCAAATCATGGAGCAAACAACCCTCTGTGATTTCCCATGTTCCAGAAACTTCCTCATCAATACATGGCCAATATTTCTCCAGTTTAATGGCCTTTTTCTTATTCTAATTCAAGTGTGTGATATCATGATTTTCCAGGTTCGAAATGCAACATATGCGAGTTTCATATGATGGCCACATAGGTCTGATGTGTGGCATGTGCAAAATATGCTCATATCTGGGGGCGATATACTGCAACCCCCGACAACACACCCGTGCCATGGCCGCAAGACGCATCTCACACAGCAGTAGCTACACCCCAGATGCAAGACGCATCTCACACAGCAGTAGCTACATACCGGATGCAAGACGCATCTCACACAGCAGTAGCTACACCCAAGATGCAAGACGCATCTCACACAGCAGTAGCTACACCCCAGATGCAAGACACATCTCACAAAGCATTAGCTACACCCCGAATGCAAGACGCATCTCACACAGCAGTAGCTACACCCAAGATGCAAGACGCATCTCACACAGCAGTAGCTACACCCCGAATGCAAGACGCATCTCATACAGCAGTAGCTACACCCCAGATGCAAGACACATCTCAGCAGTAGCTACACCCCAGATGCAAGACGCATCTCACACAGCAGTAGCTACACCCCAGATGCAAGACACATCTCAGCAGTAGCTACACCCCAGATGCAAGACGCATATCACACAGCAGTAGCTATACCCCAGATGCAAGACGCATCTCACACAGCAGTAGCTACACCCCAGATGGAAGACGCATCTCACACATCAGTAGCTACATCCCGGATGCAAGACGCATCTCACACAGCAGTAGCTACACCCCAGATGCAAGACGCATCTCACACAGCAGTAGTTACACCCCAGATGCAAGACGCATCTCACGCAGCAGTAGCTACACCCCAGATGCAAGACGCATCTCACGCAGCAGTAGCTACACCCCAGATGCAAGACGCATCTCACGCAGCAGTAGCTACACCCCAGATACAAGACGCATCTCACACATCAGTAGCTACATCCCGGATGCAAGACGCATCTCACACAGCAGTAGTTACACCCCAGATGCAAGACGCATCTCACACATCAGTAGCTACATCCCGAATGCAAGACGCATCTCACACAGCAGTAGCTACACCCCAGATGCAAGACGCATATCACACAACAGTAGCTACACCCCAGATGCAAGACACATCTCACACAGCAGTAGCTACACCCCAGATGCAAGACGCATCTCACACAGCAGTAGCTACACCCCAGATGCAAACCGCATCTCTCACAGCAGTAGCTACACCCCAGATGCAAGACGCATCTCACACAGCAGTATTACACCCCAGATGCAAGACACATCTCACACAGCAGTAGCTACACCCAAGATGCAAGACGCATCTCACACAGCAGTAGCTACACCCCAGATGCAAGACGCATACCACACAGCAGTAGCTACATACCGGATGCAAGACGCATCTCACACAGCAGTAGCTACACCCCAGATGCAAGACGCATCTCACACAGCAGTAGCTACACCCCAGATGCAAGACGCATCTCACACAGCAGTAGCTATTCCCCGGATGCAAGACGCATCTCACACTGCAGTAGCTACACACCCAGATGCAAGACAGCATCTCACACAGCAGTAGTTACTCCCTCGGAGATGCAAGAACGCATCTCACAGCAGCAGTAGCTACACCCCATGATGCAAGACGCATCTCACGCAGCAGTAGCGATCCAGCCCCGAATGCAAGACCAGATGCAACTCACACAGCAGTGAGCTACACCCAAGATGCTAAGACGCATCTCACACAGCAGTAGCTACACCCCAGATGCAAGACGACATCTCACGACAGCAGTAGCTACACCCAGACTGCAAGACGCATCTCACACAGCAGTAGCTACACCCAGATGCAAGACGCATCTCACACAGCAGTAGTTACATACCCAGATGCAAGACAGCTATCTCACACAGCAGTAGCTACACCCAGATGCAAAGACGCATCTCACAGCAGCAGTAGCTACACCCCAGATGCTAGACGCATCTCACACAGCAGTAGCTACTTTACCGGATGCAAGACGCATCTCACACATGCAGTACTACACCCCGAGAGCAAGAACGCATTCACACAGCAGTAGCTACACCCAGATGCAAGACGCATCTTCACACAGCAGTAGCTATCCCACGATGCAAGACGCATCTCACACAGCAGTAGCTACACCCCAGATGCAAGACGCTTCTCACACAGCAGTAGCTACATCCCGGATGCAAGAGGCATCCCACACAGCAGTAGCTACATCCCAGATGCAAGACGCATCTCACACAGCAGTAGCTACACCCCAGATGCAAGACGCATCTCACACAGCAGTAGCTACATCCCGGATACAAGACGCATCCCACACAGCAGTAGCTACACCCCGGATGCTAGACGCATCTCTCACAGCAGTAGCTACACCCCAGATGCAAGACGCATCTCACACAGCAGTAGCTACATCCCGGATGCAAGACGCATCCCACACAGCAGTAGCTACACCCCAGATGCAAGACGCATCTCACAGCAGTAGCTACATCCCCGATGCAAGACGCATCTCACACAGCAGTAGCTACACCCCAGATGCAAGACGCATCTCACACAGCAGTAGCTACATCCCCGATGCAAGACGCATATCACACAGCAGTAGCTACACCCCAGATGCAAGACACATCTCAGCAGTAGCTACACCCCAGATGCAAGACGCATCTCACACAGCAGTAGCTACACCCCAGATGCAAGACGCTTCTCACACAGCAGTAGCTACATCCCGGATGCAAGACGCATCTCAGCAGTAGCTACACCCCAGATGCAAGACACATCTCAGCAGTAGCTACACCCCAGGTGCAAGACGCACATCACAGAGCAGTAGCTACACCCCAGATGCAAGACACATCTCAGCAGTAGCTACACCCCAGACGCAAGACATGCAAGAAAGGTCAGCTATTCCCTATACTACACGAGTTCTTAACACTGAACTTTAGCAACTTATTTTGTGTGGAACTTTAATATTTGATGGATGGAATTTTTAGCTTTTATGACGATAACTCATCTTGTGGCGCACAATGAATCCTACAGGTGCACGGTCTTTATATGGAGACTGTAATGTATATAAGGTGAGATCACGTGGCTTTATGAACAAATTCATCAAAAATACGCATAAATTATCAGTCATTATTACTATCATTATCATTATCATTACTGCTGCTGTTGCTGTTCTTATCACAGTAACTAACTATGACAAAGTGTGTGGGACGCCGGTGTTAAAAAGATAAGTGTGATAAAGACAAAGCAGAAAATGGGAAGGACTAACTGAGTTTAAAAAAACAAAACAAAACGCTTTAAGGAAAATCTTGTCCAAACTCCACACCTACTGTGGTGCCTCCGTCGTCTGATGAGTTCATACGATGCACTGAACGAGTAAAACCAAAACCAAAACCATCAACGTAAGACTGGACAGGACACTGTGACGTGACTCCAACTGAACTTTACACCTCAGAAGCTAGTAAGGCTAAAAGATGTTGCCGCGCGCTGACATCTGTCGATAAAAAACAAAAGACAAATACTACAATAAAAATGATCTAAATAGACTAGAAATATCAAAGTGAGACAAAATATAAGGTTAATATCAATACCCTTTCAACCATCATGGGTCTTATATTCCGTCTCATTTAATCTTCTAGTCTCATAAGATCCTTTATTGAACCAATTTTTGCATTCCTCACGTCACCCGGGTGTATCATGAACCATTCGTACACGCACGTACGGCTTATCAGCCCACTAACTTACGAAAGTGACACGTTGCAATCGAACACTTCTGTCTGCTACTTATCTGTGACGTCAGGGCCGGAGGCGCGGTCGACCGGACCACATCGTTGGCGGTCTAGACCAAGATGTGTGGTCGCCTCCCTTCCCACTCTTCCCCTCCCGTTCGACTTGAACCCCTCCATTCTTCTACCGACCCTCTTCACTGTCCATCACTTCCCCTCTCCCTTCAGCATCCTGCATCACATTTTCCCACTGCACCTCCTCCTCGAGCATGCGCAAGGTTACAGGAGCCTACAATCCACTCACTAAGTTATCCCGCTAAAGTATTTTTGTTTACATTGTGAGTATTTTATCCCTGGGGATAGGGGAGAAAGAATACTTCCCATGCATTCCTCACGTGTCATAGAAGGCGACTAAAGGGGACGGGAGCGGGGGGCTAGAAACCCTCCCCTCCTTGTATTTTGACTTTCTAAAAGGGGAAACAGAAGGAGTCACGCGGGGAGTGCTCATCCTCCTCAAAGGCTCACATTGGGGTGTCTAAATGTGTGTGGATGTAACCAAGATGAGAAAAAAGGAGAGATAAGTAGTATGTTTGAGGAAAGGAACCTGGATGTTTTGGCTCTGAGTGAAACGAAGCTCAAGGGTAAAGGGGAAGAGTGGTTTGGGAATGTCTTGGGAGTAAAGTCAGGAGTTAGGGAGAGGACAAGAGCAAGGGAAGGAGTAGCACTACTCTGAAACAGGAGTGGCGGGAGTCTGTGACAGAGTGTAAGAAAGTAAACTCTAGACTGATATGGGTAAAACTGAAAGTTGATGGAGAGAGATGGGTGATTATTGGTGCATATGCACCTGGGCATGAGAAAAAAAGATCATGAGAGGCAAGTGCTTTGGGAGCAGCTGAATGAGTGTGTTAGTAGTTTTGATGCACGAGACCGGGTCATAGTGATGGGTGATTTGAATTCAAAGGTGAGTAATGTGGCAGTTGAGGGAATAATTGGTATACATGGGGTGTTCAGTGTTGTAAATGGAAATGGTGAAGAGCTTGTAGATTTATGTGCTGAAAAAGGACTGGTGATTGGGAATACCTGGTTTAAAAAGAGAGATATACATAAGTATACGTATGTAAGTAGGAGAGAGTAGGCCAGTAGTAGGCCAGAGAGCGTTACTGGATTACGTGTTAATTGATAGGCGCGCGAAAGAGAGACTTTTGGATGTTAATGTGCTGAGACGTGCAACTGGAGGGATGTCTGATCATTATCTTGTGGAGGCGAAGGTGAAGATTTGTAGAGGTTTTCATAAAAGAAGAGAGAATGCTGGGGTGAAGAGAGTGGTGAGAGTAAGTAAGCTTGAGAAGGAGACTTGTGTGAGGAAGTATCAAGAGAGACTGGGTACAGAATGGAAAAAGGTGAGAACAAAGGAGGTAAGGGGAGTGGGGGAGGAATGGGATGTATTTAGGGAAGCAGTGATGGCTTGCGCAAAAGATGTTTGTGGCATGAGAAGCGTGGGAGGTGGACAGATTAGAAAGGGTAGTGAGTGGTGGGATGAAGAAGTAAAATTATTCGTGAAAGAGAAGAGAGAAGCATTTGGACGATTTTTGCAGGGAAATAATGCAAATGAGTGGGAGATGTATAAAAGAAAGAGGCAGGAGGTCAAGAGAAAGGTGCAAGAGGTGAAAAAGAGGGCAAATGAGAGTTGGGGTGAGAGAGTATCATTAAATTTTAGGGAGAATAAAAAGATGTTTTGGAAGGAGGTAAATAAAGTGCGAAAGACAAGGGAGCAAATGGGAACTTCAGTGAAGGGGGCTAATGGGGAGGTGATAACAAGTAGTGGTGATGTGAGAAGGAGATGGAGTGAGTATTTTGAAGGTTTGTTGAATGTGTTTGATGATAGAGTGGCAGATATAGGGTGTTTTGGTCGAGGTGGTGCGCAAAGTGAGAGGGTTACGGAAAATTATTTGGTAAAAAGAGAAGAGGTGGTAAAAGCTTTGCGGAAGATGAAAGCCGGCAAGGCAGCAAGTTTGGATGGTATTGCAGTGGAATTTATTGAAAAAGGGGTTGACTGTATTGTTGACTGGTTGGTAAGCTTATTTAATGTATGTATGATTCATTATGAGGTGCCTGATTGGCGGAATGCTTGCATCGTGCCATTGTACAAAGCCAAAAGGGATAAGAGTGAGTGCTCAAATTACAGAGGTATAAGTTTATTGAGTATTCCTGGGAAATTATATGGGAGGGTATTGATTGAGAGGGTGAAGGCATGTATAGAGCATCAGATTGGGGAAGAGCAGTGTGGTTTCAGAAGTGGTAGAGGATGTGTGGATCAGGTGTTTGCTTTGAAAAATGTATGTGAGAAATACTTAGAAAAGCAAATGGATTTGTATGTAGCATTTATGGATCTGGAGAAGGCATATGATAGAGTTGATAGAGATGCTCTGTGGAAGGTATTAAGAATATTTGGTGTGGGAGGCAAGTTGTTAGAAGCAGTGAAAAGTTTTTATCGAGGATGTAAGGCATGTGTACGTGTAGGAAGAGAGGAAAGTGATTGGTTCTCAGTGAATGGAGGTTTGCGACAGGGGTGTGTGATGTCTCCATGGTTGTTTAATTTGTTTACGGAGGGGTTGTTAGGGAGGTGAATGCAAGAGTTTTGGAAAGAGGGGCAAGTATGCAGTCTGTTGTGGATGAGAGAGCTTGGGAAGTGAGTCAGTTGTTGTTCGCTGATGATACAGCGCTGGTGGCTGATTCATGTGAGAAACTGCAGAAGCTGGTGACTGAGTTTGGTAAAGTGTGTGAAAGAAGAAAGTTGAGAGTAAATGTGAATAAGAGCAAGGTTACTAGGTACAGTAGGGTTGAGGGTCAAGTCAATTGAGAGGTAAGTTTGAATGGAGAAAAACTGGAGGAAGTAAAGTGTTTTAGATATCTGGGTGTGGATTTGGCAGCGGGTGGAACCATGGAAGCGGAAGTGAATCATAGGGTGGGGGAGGGGGCGAAAATTCTGGGAGCCTTAAAGAATGTGTGGAAGTCGAGAACATTATCTCGGAAAGCAAAAATGGGTATGTTTGAAGGAATAGTGGTTCCAACAATGTTGTATGGTTGCGAGGCGTGGGCTATGGATAGAGTTGTGCGGAGGAGGGTGGATGAGCTGGAAATGAGATGTTTGAGGACAATATGTGGTGTGAGGTAGTTTGATCGAGTAAGTAATAATAAGGTAAGAGAGATGTATGGTAATAAAAAGAGTGTGCTTGAGAGAGCAGAAGAGGGTGTTTTGAAATGGTTTGGTCACATGGAGTGATCGGGGCCTGAACATGCAGGAGGTTGAAAGGCGTGCAAGGAATAGAGTGAATTGGAACGATGTGGTATACCGGGGTCGACGTGCTGTCAATGGATTGAACCAGGGCATGTGAAGCGTCTGGGGTAAACCATGGAAGTTCTTTGGGGCCTGGATCTGGAAAGGGAGCTGTAGTTTCGGTGCATTATTACATGACAGCTAGAGACTGAGTGTGAACGAATGGGGCCTTTGTTGTCTTCCTAGCGCTACCTCGCGCACATGAGGGGGGAGGAGGTTGTTATTACATGTGTGGCGGGGTGGCGATGGGAATGAAAAAAGGCAGACGGTATGAATTATGTACATGTGTATATATGCATATGTCTGTGTGTGTATATATATATGTATACGTTGAGATGTATAGGTATGTATATTTGCGTGTGTGGACGTGTATGTATATACATGTGCATGTGGGTGGGTTGGGCCATTATTTCGTCTGTTTCCTTGCGCTACCTCGCTAACGCGGGAGACAGCGACAAAGCAAAATAATAATAATAATAATTGTGAGTATTCTACTCATTCGTTATACTCATCATTCCACATACCACTTCTAATCTTCCCTTCATATTTCCTCACTCAAGACGGACATGAGCTTTAACATTCGCGATCAACCAATAAAATCACGATATTACGATCTTCACCATATGCTTAGATCATCGTTGGAATTTCCATTTCTGGAACGCAAACTGCAGCAATTTCTTATTCCTCAGTATCATACCAGCTCTTGTTACGTCACGAACGCAACATTTCTTAAAGGGGGGAAAAAGTAAGATACTCTGGTTTAGTAAGAACGTAAGTGTTTTCAACATTAATTCTTTCTACAAACATACTGACGTTCACTTCCGGACAGGTAGTATAAGTGTAGCCCAAAATCAAGGCAAGAGTCTGGCATCTATACTAACCCGCGGGTTATATTGGCGTTAACTGACCCAAACGTATGTTCATGAAGCCAGACTATCCTGAGGTGCTATTCCTGGTTCTTAATAAGCAGTAGTAAGGCACATGAAATGTGGTACTATTCAGCTACTCACCAACAATAAAGTGGGGCAAGACCGACAACTTTCTCTCGTTTACAAAAGTATATATAAATCACCGCCATTATCATCAGCCATCCCTTGCTTGCTGATTACACATCAAAACAAATCATAGTAGAGACAACGTTTTGAAGCTGAACTCATAAAGAAAAGTAAGAAAAATATCAGCTGTCTGACATTATGAATCTTTTACTTTGCTTTATTAAAAGCAAATAAGTAAGTAATATTTCTTGTCTATCATTGGCTGGATGTCATGTTTCACACTCCACAATCGTTCTTCCTTCATACTAGTGTATGAGAATTCTTCCTAATGGTTATGAATATCTAATTTTACTTATTAATCATTTAGTTATTTCCCAGAAATAATCAATATTTCCATATATGATCTGCAGTCCCATTCTAAACAACGCATATTAACTAGTGTAATGAGAGACTAGTCCTGACGCTGACAAAATACTGCTGGTCTAAAAGAACAAACTATATTTTCTTAAAGGCACGAAGAAACAGCTCCTCAAGATACCTCAAGGTCTTCAGCATTCACCGTGCGGATGAAAACGTCTTGTGATCTCGTGCAACCACCGGAGGTGTGAAAGACTGTGCGTAAGACCCTATTAATGATATGAATTGTGAGTCTCGGGTACCGGAGACTGCACCCGCTGGAAGGACTGGTATACCAAGGAAAGGAGGTAGTCAACGGTGCTTTATGACTGCACATCATGTGGCTCTCTTGGTTTGCTATATGACTTACATATTATGATACACACTGGAAAATCGCCAGTATGTGATGATATCACAACAGAGGAGGAGTACAGGCTGCCGAGGTATGGAAAGATAAGCAAATTATAAAAGCGTGGAGGACAGAAGTACCCTAAATTGGTCCAGAGCAGTCATGTGTTCCACACACACACACACACACACACACACACACACACACACACACACACAAACTAAAAAGGACACGAGCAAGATTTCAAACTTTACAGAACTATCTCTCTGTTACCTCGTGTAGGAAAAGGCTTTTTGAGAGATTATTAGAAAATGAGATTATGAGACGACTTCGACTTGGAAAACGGCAGTATATGGTCATCGGCTAAACAGAGGGTTTACTGACCTAAGGGTTACCACAATCATGTAAATGTGCCAAAACATAGTATGGGAACCCCTCAGAAATCCATATCACGAGTGGGGAGCAGAGTAAGGTAGGGCCGTGTGACCTCACAACTCCTGTTCATTATGTTTTGGGATAATATCAAGACGAAAATATACAATAAGAAGGAACACAGTTTAGCGAAAATGGAGTTGGCATGAGCACACCTGGTATTACTTTAACATTCACTCTTTCTTGGAAACCCCACATTACAGGAATAGCTAAGTCTGCCTCTAAGAAACTGGGAATCCTATGTAGATGTCGAAAAATCTCTTCTGAACAGTTCGTACGTTTATACAAAGGATTGATTCGTTCTTGTCCGGAGCACTGCTCGCACATTCGGGGTGTTTGTAGCTCTGTATCCTTACTTGAGAGAGTAGAGTCCAAAGCCCTCCGGCTTATGAAATGTCCCAGGCTAACTTCCAAACTTGACCCCTTTGCCTTACGCCGCAAACATGGCTCACTGTCTCTCTTCTATAGGCATTACTTTGGTTTTTGTTCCAGAGAGCCGGCTGCTTGTGTGCCCCCACCACTATCTAAACCATGCAATACTCGCTATGCTGCTGCGTCACAAGATTATTGTGTGGCCATCGGCAACTCAAGGGTGGGTCGTCTTGAAAACTGCTTCTTTCCCTACACGTTGAAGCTTCAGAACTCCACTTTTTCACGTTTTCCCCAATAACTATTACGTGGCACATTTCAAAAAACGTCTTTCACTTCGTGCAAAATTCGTACTTTCCCTTGTCTTTTCTTTTACCGTTCCATAATTCTCTCTATACTTCAATTAAGGCCCAGCCTTGATATGGACTTTGTACGTGACTGGAGCCTCCAAAATAAAAAACAGACTTTTTTTCCCCCACAATCTAAGATAGTTGGACCTTAGTATTTTTTACGCTGAATTCAAATCTGTTTTTAGAAGTTTTGTATCAGGCATGGTCTTTAAGTGACAGCAATCAAATTTTACAATAAATGTATATTACTCATTCGTAAATAAGGCTGGTATTACACATGAGAAACGTACCTCTAAAATGTAGAAGTGTACGACTTTCGGCTATATTTGGCCTCAGGAAATCCCTCCTTACTGTCCACCAATAATCTGCCAACACAGAGGGGCTCCACTCTCCTTGGTACCGCTTTTCCATGTCCAAAATGTCCTGGTGAGATCTTTCTCCGTGCTCATCAATGACTGCCCCAAGATTTTCCGGGAAAAAGTCAAAGTGCAAATCCAAAAAGGTGAAATTTTAGACTCATACTGCACTCAAGAGCTTTACATGAAGTCAACAGATCTTTCACAACAACACAGCAGTTTTCTGATCTGTGATTCCCTCAAAAGGTCTTTGCAAACTCTCTTAAATGACAGCCATGCAGTTGTCTCACCTTCATGTAGCTCTTCATCAAACTTCTCATCTGGAAGCAGTTCCCTGATTTGTGGTCCTACATAAATACCTCCTTGATTTTTGCATCACTGATTCAGGGGAATTCATTCCTGAACTGTGTGAATCCACGACCAGTTTTATCCATACCTTTGAGGAAGTTCTCCATCAACCCGAGCTTAATGTGCAAAGGAAACACATCAATTTTCTCGTGATCAGCAAGAGGAGGATTGATGGCTTTCTTCTTACATGGAGTCAGTGATGTTCGTGTTGGCCACAACTTTCTTTACGTAATGATTTTTCTTGTCCCGGTTGTCCCACTCACAGAGGAAACAACACAACTTCGTGTAACCAAGTTGCATTCCGAGTACAAGAGCCACAGCCTTTAGGTCACCACATACATTCCACTTAAAGTCCCCATACTTAAGTTTTTCCAAAATAAACTTCATGTTATCACACGAATCCTTCATGTTAGCTGCATGAGCTAGAGGAACGGAGGGAAACTTATTACCGTTGTGGAGTAGAACCACTTTCAAGCTTAACTTTTGATGAGTCGACAAACAAGCGTCACTGTGATATATTCGTGGGTAAGTGCCTCCATAACAGAATGAATAGAGTGGGAAAGACACTGGTCACACTTTGAGTTCTAGCCTGCAACTGACCGAGAACTGCTGCTCAGGAGTGGGCGCTGTTTGAATGTTCCAACATTTCCAGTCGTGTTTCTGCAGGCCCCTGGTGACATCTTTATCTTGGCTTGTGCTTTCAAAAAGAAGTTATTGCACTTCACAAACAATGAAAATTCTTGTGTTTGTTAAACTTTTTGTTTCAAATGCCCCCGTAGAACACTGGTACATAAATACAGTACGTAATGGTATGCGAGTATGCTACGGGTGATGGAGAAATTCTGAAAAAAATATTTGGATTCATCGTGCAAAAATAAATGAGAAACAGATTTTTTTTTCCATGGGATAAAATCTTTATTCACAAGTGTAAGGGAGAGAGAGAGAGAGAGAGAGAGAGAGAGAGAGAGAGAGAGAGAGAGAGAGAGAGAGAGAGAGATTAACATCAGTAAAGCAAGGTTTACGGCAGAACTAAAGCCCCTTTATCCACGAATAAAATACATAAATGTTCCTAGGAAAGTTTAAACAACCATCTATACCACAATACTGATATCTATATGGATTAGTGGCATGGAAGTCGACATATAAGACCAGCAGTAACATACAAGCAAACGAAATTCGTAACTCACAGAAATGGTACACATTATCCATGCCCATGAGAATATGTCAACCACGGTGGTTTGGACATGTACGTATAAAGATCCATATGGTTTAACAGCAATTTTGTGAGAACAGACTCCAGTAAGTGCATGGCGTTTTGGGAAGGCCCAAAAAGCGAAGAACTATCATTCAGCGAACGCTTTCAGAAATAAAGGAACAACACAGGAGGAGTTGGAACAATGAAACGTACACCAATCGAGGTGAGGAGGGGTATACTAATGAGGAGGTGAGGGTGACGAGAGATGCCTGAGCGTAATACATAAGAAATCATTTTGGTTGCAGAATACGAAGTAATGGAGAAGGAAAGGTTTCATATTCACACTGCAAAAATCCTGATCGAATAACAGCAAACCCCACCACTGCACAGGCATCTTGTCCCATACAAAAATGAAGTCAATATGCGACGTATGCACGTAAGGTTACCATGAACTATCTATCCTCGGCCACAGTACGAGGCGAGGGATGGTGGCCGTCCGTCATGTACCTGGTAACAAGCCAAAGAATGAATGGCGGCGCAGATGACTTTCACTGCGGTCCTTACTTGCTGAGCCTCAGGGGGGGATGGTATGTATTTTGTGCGCCGAAAGAATAGCGTGACACAAAATCTCTCCATCCCAACAGAATGCCAGTCAGTAAAACTGATAATCAGTTGTCGAGTCAATACTCCAGTAATATAATCAGAAGTATCACGACAACCTTTTGTCTAACGATACTACCTGGGAGTACAGTGCCTGCTTAAGACAACCAACTCTATATGGAGGATCATCATGCCCTGACCTCCACACTGGTGACCGCACCAGTATCTCTCGTGTCCATCCCCAGCAACAACAGCTACACACACCAAAGCCTGGCAACAACCTGCATCTTCACAATATATCCCCGACCACCACTCCGCTCACGCTTCACACCGGGTGATGACAACACACTAACTCATGATAACACGAGGGAAAACGTTCTGATAAGCCTCTGGAATCCCTACAGTGCTTGGAGGCATACTGTAACACTCCCTTTGAGAGGCAAATTTTTGCTTTCCCGTCGACGCACGTTAATATGACGCCTCGTGACGAAGGGAACAAGGTGACCCAACCCTACTGTGACGTCAAAGGTAAGACAGCATCTGTGGGGTCCTGGACTAGACTATCTCCCGCCAGCAGACCGGCCGTCCAGGTATAGTAGGAGTGATAACACTTCTACCCACCTACCTGCCTGCCACCCACCTGGGGATGACCGTATCTGATGACGTTACCCCCTCATACTTCAGTACCACCGCTCCTGGCCCTCACATACTGCATTGTTCCAAGCACCACCGCCTGCCTGCCCAAGTGTCCAGGGAATGCACGATATCTTGACGTCCTCAGTCTCACACACTCTACTGCCCCAGCAACCATACACTGTTGTTATGGGCACAACACACTCTACTGCCCCAGCAACCATACACTGTTGTTATGGGCACAACACACTCTACTGCCCCAGCAACCATACACTGTTGTTATGGGCACAACACACTCTACTGCCCCAGCAACCATACACTGTTGTTATGGGCACTACACACTCTACTGCCCCAGCAACCATACACTGTTGTTATGGGCACTACACACTCTACTGCCCCTGCAACCATACACTGTTGTTATGTGCACTACACACTCTACTGCCCCTGCAACCATACACTGTTGTTATGTGCACTACACACTCTACTGCCCCAGCAACCATACACTGTTGTTATGGGCACAACACACTCTACTGCCCCAGCAACCATACACTGTTGTTATGGGCACTACACACTCTACTGCCCCAGCAACCATACACTGTTGTTATGGGCACTACACACTCTACTGCCCCTGCAACCATACACTGTTGTTATGTGCACTACACACTCTACTGCCCCTGCAACCATACACGAGAATCATACACTTTCCTACAGGAGACCACACACACACACACACATACATACAGTCTCGTCTCACAGATCACACACACACACACACACTGAGTCTCCTCTCACATATCACACACAAGCACACATATGCGCGCGCGCACACACGCTGTATTGTTCTATGCACAACACACTGTATTGTCCTGTCTTGGAGACCCACATACCATGGTGTCCACTTCACCGCACGACGCATTGTATTGTTCTGCGGAACACACACACACACACACACACACACACACACACACACACACACACACATTGTACTGGCTGGGTCACTACACACAATACTGTCCTACGAATCAAACAGATATTGTCTGGCCCAAGACATTAAGACCTCAGGTCATCAGACACAAAAGGTTGCATGTAACCGCTGACCACCATACTGATACATACGACCGCTGACCACCAAACTAAGGCATACGATCGCTGACCACCTGACTGATGCATACGACCACTGACAGCATACATACCACCGCTGACCACCATACTGATACATACCACCGCTGACCACCAGACTGATACACACGAACGCTGACCATCATACTGATACATACGAACGCTGACCATCATACTGATACATACCACCGCTGACCACCAGACTGATACATACGAACGCTGACCATCATACTGATACATACGAACGCTACCACCAGACTGATACATACCACCGCTGACCACCAGACTGATACACACGAACGCTGACCACCATACTGATACATACCACCGCTGACCACCAGACTGATACATACGAACGCTGACCATCATACTGATACATACGAACGCTGACCACCAGACTGATACATACCACCGCTGACCACCAGACTGATACATACCACCGCTGACCACCAGACTGATACACACGAACGCTGACCACCATACTGATACATACCACCGCTGACCACCAGACTGACACATACGACCACCAGACTGATACACACGAACGCTGACCACCAGACTGATACATACCACCGCTGACCACCAGACTGATACACACGAACGCTGACCACCATACTGATACATACCACCGCTGACCACCAGACTGATACATACGAACGCTGACCATCATACTGATACATACGAACGCTGACCACCAGACTGATACATACCACCGCTGACCACCAGACTGATACATACCACCGCTGACCACCAGACTGATACACACGAACGCTGACCACCATACTGATACATACCACCGCTGACCACCATACTGACACATACGAACGCTGACCATCATACTGATATATACCACCGCTGACCACCAGACTGATACATACCACCGCTGACCACCAGAGTGATACATACCACCGCTGACCACCAGACTGATACACACGAACGCTGACCACCAGACTGATACATACGAACGCTGACCACCAGACTGATACATACCACCGCTGACCACCTGACTGATACATACCACCGCTGACCACCAGACTGATACATACCACCGCTGACCACCAGACTGATACACACGAACGCTGACCACCAGACTGATACATACGAACGCTGACCACCAGACTGATACATACGAACGCTGACCACCAGACTGATACATACGAACGCTGACCACCAGACTGATACATACCACCGCTGACCACCTGACTGATACACACGATCGTTGACCACCATATGGACTGATACACACGACCGCTGACCATCATACTGATACACACGATCGTTGACCATCATACTGATACATATCACCGCTGACCATCATACTGATACACACGATCGTTGACCATCATACTGATACACACGACCGCTGACCACCTGACTGATACATACGACCACTGACCACCATACTGATACACACGACCACCAGACTGATACATACGACCGCTGACTATCAGCATGATACATTTGTGCCCTGTGCAACCTATTAGAAGCAGAAGTGTGCCCTGATTAACCATGAGGAAGGAGATATGCACCATGGGCAACCATGAGGAAGCAAATGTATACCCTGTGCAACCATGATGAAGAAGATATCTGCCCTGTGCAAACATGAGAAAGCAATTGTGTGATCTGGGCAACCATGAGGAAGATGTGTGCCATGTGAAATCATAAGGAAGATGTATGCCCTGAGCAACCATAGAGGAGATGTGTGCCCTGAACAACCATGAAGATGTGTGCCCAGAGCAACCATAATGAAGAAGTATGCCCTGAGCAACTATGAGAAAGATGTATGCTCAAAGCAACCATTAGGAAAATGCATGCCCTGAGCAACCATGGGAAGATGTGTGCTCTGAGCAACCATAATGAAGAAGTATGCCCTGAGCAAACATGAGAAAGATGTATGCCCTGAGCAACCATAAGAAAAATGCATGCTCTAAGCAACAATGGAGAAGATGTGTGCCCTGAGCAACCACAAGGAAGAAGTATGCCCTGAGCGACCACGTCGAAGATGTGTGCCCAAAGCTGAGAAACCATGTGCAAGATCTGCGCGCTAAGCTGAGTAACCACGAGGAAGTTGTGTGCCCTGGGCAACCATGAGGAAGATGTGTGCCCTGAGCAACCATGAGGAAGATGTGTGCCCTGAGCAACCATGAGGAAGATGTGTGCCCTGAGCAACCATGAGGAAGATGTGAGCCCTGAGCAACCATGAGGAAGATGTATGCCCTGAGCAACCATGAGGAAGATGTGAGCCCTGAGCAACCATGAGGAAGATGTATTCCCTGAGCAACCACGAGGAAGTTGTGTGCCCTGGACAACCATGAGGAAGATGTGTGCCCTGAGCAACCATGAGGAAGATGTGTGCAATGAGCAACCATGAGGAAGATGTGTGCCCTGAGCAACCATGAGGAAGATGTATGCCCTGAGCAACCATGAGGAAGATGTATGCCCTGAGCAACCATGAGGAAGATGTGTGCCCTGAGCAACTATGAGGAAGATGTGAGCCCTGAGCAACCATGAGGAAGATGTATTCCCTGAGCAACCATGAGGAAGATGTATGCCCTGAGCAACTATGAGGAAGATGTGAGCCCTGAGCAACCATGAGGAAGATGTATTCCCTGAGTAACCATGAGGAAGATGTGAGCCCTGAGCAACCATGAGAAAGATGTATTCCCTGAGCAACCATGAGGAAGATGTGAGCCCTGAGCAACCATGAGGAAGATGTATTCCCTGAGCAACCATGAGGAAGATGTGTGCCCCGAGCAACCATGAGGAAGATGTGTGCCCTGAGCAACCATGAGGAAGATGTATGCCCTGAGCAACCATGAGGAAGATGTGTGCCCTGAGCAACCATGAAGATGTGTGCCCTGAGAAATCATGAGGAAGATGTATTCCCTGAGCAAACATGAGGAAGATGTGAGCCCTGAGCAACCATGAGGAAGATGTATGCCTTGAGCAACTATGAGGAAGATGTGTGCCCTGAGCAACCACGAGGAAGATGTATGCCCTGAGCAACCATGAGAAAGATGTATGCCCTGAGCAACCATGAGAAAGATGTATGCCCAAAGCAACCATGAGGAAGATGTGTGCCCTAAGCAACCATGAGGAAGACGTATGCCCTGAGCAACTATGAGGAAGATGTGTGCCCTGAGCAACTATAAGGAAGATGGGTGCCCTGAGTAACCATGAGGAAGATGTATGCCCTGAGCAACTATGAGGAAGATGTGTGCCCTGAGTAACCATGAGGAAGATGTGTGCCCTGAGCAACCATGAGGAAGATGTGTGCCCTGAGTAACCATGAGGAAGATGTATTCCCTGAGTAACCATGAGGAAGATGTATGCTCTGAGCAACCATGAAAAAGATGTATTCCCTGAGTAACCATGAGGAAGATGTATGCTCTGAGCAACCATGAGGAAGATGTGTGCCCTGAGAAACCATGAGGAAGATGTGTGCCCTGAGTAACCATGAGGAAGATGTGTGCCCTGAGCAACCATGAGGAAGATGTGTGCCCTGAGCAACCATGAGGAAGATGTGTGCCCTGAGTAACCATGAGGAAGATGTATGCCCTGAGCAACCATGAGGAAGATGTATGCCCTGAGCAACTATGAGGAAGATGTATGCCCTGAGCAACCATGAGGAAGATGTGAGGCCTGAGTAACCATGAGGAAGATGTATTCCCTGAGTAACCATGAGGAAGATGTATGCTCTGAGCAACCATGAAGAAGATGTATTCCCTGAGTAACCATGAGGAAGATGTATGCTCTGAGCAACCATGAGGAAGATGTGTGCCCTGAGAAACCATGAGGAAGATGTGTGCCCTGAGCAACCATGAGGAAGATGTGTGCAATGAGCAACCATGAGGAAGATGTGTGCCCTGAGCAACCATGAGGAAGATGTGTGCCCTGAGTAACCATGAGGAAGATGTATGCCCTGAGCAACCATGAGGAAGATGTATGCCCTGAGCAACCATGAGGAAGATGTATGCCCTGAGCAACTATGAGGAAGACGTATGCCCTGAGCAACCATGAGGAAGATGTATGCCCTGAGCAACTATGAGGAAGATGTATGCTCTGAGCAACCATGAGGAAGATGTGTGCCCTGAGTAACCATGAGGAAGATGTGTGCCCTGAGCAACCATGAGGAAGATGTATGCTTTGAGCAACCATGAGGAAGATGTATGCCCTGAGTAACCATGAGGAAGATGTGTGCCCTGAGCAACCATGAGGAAGATGTGTGCCCTGAGCAACCATGAGGAAGATGTGTGCCTGAGCAACCATGAGGAAGATGTGTGCCCTGAGCAACCATGAGGAAGATGTATGCCCTGAGCAACCATGAGGAAGATGTGTGCCCTGAGCAACCATGAGGAAGATGTATGCCCTGAGTAACCATGAGGAAGATGTATGCCCTGAGCAACCATGAGGAAGATGTATGCCCTGAGCAACCATGAGGAAGATGTATGCCTTGAGCAACCATGGGGCAGCAACCCCTGAGCAACCATGAGGAAGATGTGTGCCCTGAGCAACCATGAGGAAGATGTATGCCCTGAGCAACTATGAGGAAGATGTGTGCCCTGAGCAACCATGAGGAAGATGTATGCCCTGAGCAACTATGAGGAAGATGTATGCCCTGAGCAACTATGAGGAAGATGTGTGCCCTGAGCAACCATGAGGAAGATGTATGCCCTGAGCAACCATGAGGACGATGTGTGCCCTGAGCAACCATGAGGAAGATGTATGCCATGAGCAACCATGAAGAAGATGTATGCCCTGAGCAACCATGAGGAAGATGTGTGCCCTGAGCAACCATGAGGAAGATGTGTGCCCTGAGCAACCATTAGGAAGGAGTAGCATGCCCTAGGCAACCAAGACCAGATACAAGTACGTCATCAACAACTGTGGCGCGAGAGAACATAGGTCCTTACTCAGACCCCTGAACTACGCAGCACACGAAGGGATGACAGGGAGTGTGAGGACGAAAATGAAGGTGGGGAGCGTGAGGAGGAGAGTGGAGGGAGGAGGCGAGCGAGGGAGAGAAGGAGAGTGAGGGCGAGGAGTGTGAGGATGAGCGTGGAGGGAGGAGGAGAGTTGAATACGATACAAAGGAACCAGACAGCAAGAGGCCATTGGGTCCTGACTGGGTTGTCTTCACAAGTGGAAGAGATCAGGAACTATGAATGTATGATCAAGCAAGATGATAAGGAGTGTTTGAGTAGAAAGACAACGAATAATTGAAAAATAAAATCGGTAAACGTTTCATGTAATTAAGAAGGCGCAAATAATGTCAATCGTGGGTAGGAAGCGTAATATTCATCAAGTCTATTTATTCTCTGGTACTGCTTTTATCCACGCTAATTGGTGAATCATTAAATTATTCCACATGTTAATAATTGTGATGAAGAAAAAGTACTTCGCCTCATTCAAGTTAAAACGTTCGGCAACGAGTTTGACTCCATTCCTGAGTGGTATCAGACGAATCTATTTCTAAGTAGTTTGTCATATCGAGATGATGCAAGTATGGTTTTGAATACATGTATCAGATCATCTCTTAACCTTCTCTTTCCTAAGCTAAACAGATTCAATTCGTTTAGCTGGCTCTCATAAGACTTCTGTCTCAGTCCGGAAATCATCTTGGTAGCTCGCCTCTGTACCATTCTATTAATGTATTGTTTCAGGTAATGTTACCAAAACGTAACACGATATTCAAGATGGGGACGCATCAATGACTTGTAAAGAGTGACGATAATTACCCAAGAGATAAATTCAACAGCCCTACCTATGAATCCAAGAATTTCTTTCGCCCTTTCCACTGATTCATTTTTGACTTTGGGTCATCGGATATGATAACACCTCATTCACATCTTTTTACCTCATCAGAATTCAGGTTGTACTTTGCCTTCTCGTTTTTACTACCGATAATTAAACCTTTGCACTCATCGATATGAAAATTAATTTGCCTCCACTGAGCCCAATGCAACAATTTGCCTAAGTCCGTTTGAAGTTGCAAAAATGTTCAATTTTCGTGGCAGATGTAATTCCTAACTTAGTATCGTTGGGTGGAGAGTGGAGGGATGGGAAGAGTGAGGACTGGGAGAGTGAAGATGAGAGGACAGAAAGGGACTGTCAGGGTGAGAGGGCAGGGAGGATGAGCGAGGACATGGAGTGTGATGATAAGAATAAGGATGAATGTGGAGGGAAGAGCAGAGTGAGGACTGGGCGTGTGAGGATGAGAGCAGGGGAGGAGAAGAGTGAGGACTGGGGGTAGTGTAAGGCTGTGTGGAGGGAGGAGGAGGAGAGTGAAGGGTACATGTGGCCCAAGGCTGCCGACACCAGGCTCTGCTGGGGGCCACGCCGTGACGTAATCCTCAGTTTGGGACAGCCGAGGAGGCCCACATGAGGGGCAGGCGGACCAGCCAGCCAGCCAGCCAGCCGACCGACCGGAGGCGGGGAGGGTACAGAGGTGAAGAAGGAAGCCGAGAGGGACACACTGAGGAGGAGGAGGATGGAATCCAGCACACAAGGAGAGGGACGGGAGGAAGGAGGAGCTTAGAAAGGATGGTGGAACGGAGGGGACAGGAGGATGGAGGGACAGACAGGATAGGAGGGAGAAGCACTGAGGTATGGAAAGGTTTGGATAATGGGATGGATGAGCACTGAAAGATGGAGTGTAAAGTTCTGAAAGATGGAATGGCAGGGAGGACAGGATGGAGGACCAAAGAAGGATGGAGGGGAAGGAGGATAGGATGGTGAACCACAGAGTGGAGAGAAGCACGGAGGGAAGGAAAGAGGGAGCGAGACAGATATGGATGAAGAAAGAAATAATACGAGAAGAGAGTAAATAAAGGAGGAGGTAGGCTGAGAGAAGAGGGGTCACGGGGTGAGCGAAGACTGGGACGTGATGACGGGATGAGAGATCAAAATAACGCAGGACAAGAGAGAGAGAGAGAGAGAGAGAGAGAGAGAGAGAGAGAGAGAGAGAGAGAGAGAGAGAGAGAGAGAGAGAGTACTGATCACAGCCACCATGGAACACGTTGTCGCCTATTAAGAGCAACAAATAATGCTGTTAGGACGGGTGTAGGAGAAAATACATTATTTTCTGAGTGGGGGAAACACTTTTAATATTTGCCAAAAAAGAAAAAAAAAATGTACGTTAAACGTGTTGTGATTCCTGGCTTAAGCGACCACATGCCAGTCGATATCCATTAAATCCAGCAATATACATAAATGATTGGGTATCAAGCACAAGTGTTTCATCAAGCTCTTTTATCTCTACCTTCAGTGCGTAGTCAGGAAGGTAAGTTGTGAGAGCATAGAGGGCCTGTGGCTGGGTCTGTTGCTGTATGATGATGATGATGATGATGATGATGATGATGATGATGATGATGATGATCCGGTACGGCACGAGAACTTCCACATAAAACATCCTTTGATGGAACGACAGTAGCATAAGACAGCAACTGGATAGACAGCCCTAACGTGCAAGAGCAGACCATCACGGCGTACGAGAATAACTAACACATGTGGACAACGGCGGATGAGGAACACCGGAGTCTGTGGTAAGAGACAACATAGGCGACCGCTCCATACCGTTTCCCCTCGGTCACCTCGCAATGCACGCGATTCGAAAATGAAGTACAGGGCCAAGTGGCATGATGTCCTCACGCCCTCCAACCTCAGGTTCCTCTCTCTCTCTCTCTCTCTCTCTCTCTCTCTCTCTCTCTCTCTCTCACTCTCTCTCTCTCTCTCTCTCTCTCTCTCTCTCTCTCTCTCTCTCTCTCTCTCTCTTTCAGCACCGCAGACCTCTTGGTGCAGAAACTTACTAAAGGGGGGGGAGGGGGTGTCCTGCCTTAGCGTCGTTGGCCAAACGTGTACTTAACGCGGTATGTCGTCACTCTCGCCTGCCAGACCCCCAGGGTCAGCAAGCTGTGCTGACACCTATGCTCCGGCCCACCGAGTACAGCGAAATGTTTACGGTAATGACGTCAGCACCACTGCCACGTGAGACTACCCAGGCACTCTAGGGGCTGTACCATCCTGCTGAGGCCACGTATCACCGTGTCCGTGGGTCGTACCACCGTGCTCGATTACTGTATCCTCGTGTTCAAATGTCGTACAGTCGTACTCGAGAAGTGTACCGTCGAGTTCAAGGGTCGTACCGTTGTGCTCAAGAACGGTACCTCAACTACAGTTGTGTTCAAGGTACGTACCGTTGTGCTGAACTGTACCGTCGAGTTCAAGCGTCCTATGGCCGTAATGAAGAACAGTACCGTCGCGCCCTGCACCGTCGTACCCAAACATCGTACCGCCACGCTCGAGGGGTTTAAACTGGCCACTGGCCGCGGGGATGCCTCACCTGCAGACACACTAATGGCTCAAGACGGGAGGGTGAGGGCCGTCTGGCCAGACCCTGGCCGACCCAGACGAACATTAATATTGAACGACGATTAGCGGAACTTAACGTGGGCATTTTTCAAGGCCGTGCTCGCGTTTTCTATGGCTTGCCTGTTCTACATTATGATTACCAGACAGACTGTAACTACGTCATAAATTATCCATTCGAGACACAGATCCCGGAGACAGCATTAACGTCGCAATACATTCGGACGGAGGAGATTATTGGAAATGTGTACGGGGAAAACGGCCAAAAGTCCATTATATCGGCCGTTTCTTGGCTCCTCCATTGCCTGATTCGGATTTTTCGCAAACCGGCAGAATGGGCCTCACTCAGCTGCTTCCACGCGCGCATTTCTCCGATTCATAGTCACAAGTCAACCTGTCACTGTGCGTCCATAAGTCAATAAGCTTCTATACACGTTTGCAAACTGCGGCGCCGCTAGGCCTACGGTAGTACAATAGAGACGCAGTTTCCTTCGCTGTGACGAACACGCAGGCCTAAATTCCACCACTTTTTCCTTCCAAGTAGGACTGAATGACCCTGGACCATACTCTCTCTCTCTCTCTCTCTCTCTCTCTCTCTCTCTCTCTCTCTCTCTCTCTCTCTCTCTCTCTCTCTCTCCTACTGCCACCTCTACAGGGGAGAGGTGGACGAGTACGCGTGCGGGTCTGTGATATGTGTGTGTCAGTAAGTGTTTGCCCATTTACGTCATTTATACCACCACTGCGAGACAGCATCATGTCCACATGTCATCTCATCTGGCTCACAGCTGCTCCTGAACGAGCGTCCCAGACGAAGTCAGCACTAACACGGCGAACTTAAATTGATCAAAGAACATGACGGAGACGAAACTCAAACGCTGATGCCTTTCTTCGCCTTGGTCCGTTTGGTACAGGTAAACCGTGCGACAGCTGTCCAGGCAGGCGGGTCACCTGGTCGCAGCAATCGGTCCACAGGCAGCCCAACTGTTCATCATTCTCCCCTATGGACTGGTCGATAAATTGGGTACCTGGCTAACGCTAGAGCAAAAATGGGTATGTTTGAAGGAATAGTGGTTCCAACAATGTTACATGGTTGCGATGGGCTATAGATAGGGTTGTGCGGAGGAGGGTGAATGTGTTAGACATGAAATGTTTGAGGACAATATGTGGAGTGAGGTGGTTTGATCAAGTAAGTAATGAAAGGGTAAGAGAGATGTGTGGTAACAAAAAGAGTGTGGTTGAGAGAGCAGGTGTGTTTGGTCACATGGAGAGAATGAGTGAGGATAGATTGACAAAGAGGGCATATATGTCATAGGTGGAGGGAAGAAGGAGAAGCGGGAGACCTAATTGGAAGTGGAATGATGGAGTGAAAAAGATTTTGAGCGATCGGGGCCTGAACATACAGAAGGGTGAAAGGCGTGAAAGGAACTGCAAGTGCAAGTGAATTGGAACGATGTGGTATACCGGGGTCGACGTGCTGCCAATGGATTGAACTAGGGCATGTGAAGTGACTGGGCTAAACCATGGAAAGGTCTGTGGGCCCTGGATGTTGAGAGGAAGATGTGATTTCGGTGCAACAGTTAGAGATTAAGTGTGAACGAATGTGGCCTTTTTCGTCTGTTCCTGGCGCTGGCGCGCAAGAAAGGGGGTGGGATGCCATTTCGTGTGTGGCGGGGTGGCGACGGGAATGCATAAAGACAGCAAGTATGGATATGTACATGTGTATATATGTATACGTCTGTGTATGTATATGTATGTATACGTTGAAATGTATATGCATGTATATGTACGTATGTGGGCTTTTATGTACATACACATGTATGTGGGTGGGAGGTAATAACAAATAGTGACAAACAGAGAAGATCGAGGGAGTATTTTGAAGGTTTGTTGAATGTGTTTGATGATAAGAGTGACAGATATAGGGTGTTTTGGTTGGGGTGGGGTGCGAAGTGAGAGGGTCAGGGAGAATGATTTGGTAAACAGAGAAGAGGTAGTGAAAGCTTTGCGGAAGATGAAAGCCGGCAAGGCGGTGGGTTTGGATGGTATTGCAGTGGAATCTATTTAGGAAGGGGGTGACTGTGTTGTTGATTGCTTGGTAGGGATATTCAATGTATGTATGGATTCCGCCTGAGGATTGGCGCAATGCATGCATAGAGCCACTGCACAAATGGCAAAGGGGATAAAGGTGAGTGTTCAAATTACAGAGGCATAAGTTTGTTGGGAAATTATATGGGAGGGTATCAATTGAACGGGAAAAGGTATGTACAGAACATCAGATTGGGGAAGAGCAGTGTGGTTTCACAAGTGGTACAGAATGTGTGGATCAGGTGTTTGCTTTGAAGAATGTATGTGAGAAATACTTAGAAAAAACACAATGAATTGTAAGTAGCATTTATGGACCTCGAGAAAGCATATGATAGGGGTGATAGAGAAGCTTTGTGGAAAGTTTTAAGAGTATATGGTGGGGAGGTAAGTTGCTAGAAGCAGTGAAAAGTTTTTACCAAGGATGTAAGGCATGTGTACAAGTAAGATGAGAGGAAAGTGATTGGTTCTCAGTGAATGTCGGTTTGCGGCAGGAGTGCGTGATGTCTCCATGGTTGTTCAACTTGTTTATGGATGGGGTAGTCAGGGAGGTGAATGCAAGAGTTTTGGAGAGAGGGGCAAGTATGCAGTCTGTTCTGGATGAGAGGGCTTGGAAAGTGAGTCAGTTGCTGTTCTCTGATGATACAGCGCTGGTGGCTGATTCGGGTGAGAAACTGCAGAATTTGGTGACTGAGTTTGGTAAAGTAGGTGAATGAAGAAAGCTGAGAGTAAATGTGAATTAGAGTAAGATTATTAGGTTCAGTAGTATTGAGGGACAAGTTAACTGGGAGGTAAGTTTGAATGTAGAAAAACTGGTAATGAAATGTTTTAGATATCTGGGACTGGACTTAGCAGCGGGTGGAACCAAGGAAGCGAAAGTAAGTCACAGGGTGGGGCAGGGGGTAAAGGTTCTGGGAGCGTTGAAAAATGTGTGGAAGGCGAGAACGTTACCTCGGAGAGCAAAATGGGTATGTTTGAAGGAATAGTGATTCCAACAATGTTACATGGTTGCCAGGCATGGGCTACAGAAAGGGTTGTGCGGAGGAGGGTGGATATGTTGGAAATGAAATGTTTAAGGAAAATATGTGGTGTTAGGTGGTTTGATCGAGTAAGTAATGAAAAGGTAAGAGAGATGTGTGGTAATAAAAAGAGTGTGGTTGAGAGAGCAGAAGAGGGTGTATTTAAATGGTTTGGTCACATGGAGAGAATGAGTGAGGAAAGATTGACAAAGAGGATATATGTTTTGAGGTGAAGGGAACGAGAAGTGGGAGACCAAATTGGAGGTGGAAAGATGAAGTGAAAAAAGATTTTGAGTGATCGGGGCCTGAACATACAGGAGGGTGAAAGGCGTGCAAGGAACAAAGTGAATTGGAACGATGTGGTATACCGGGATCGACGTGCTGTTAATGGATTGAACAAGGGCATGTGAAGCGTCTGGGGTAAACCATGGAAAGTTTTGTGGGCCTGGACATGGAAAGGGAGCTGTAGTTTCGGTGCATTACACATGACAGCTACAGACTGAGTGTAAACGAATGTGGCCTTTGTTGTCTTTTCCTAGCGCTACCTCGCGCACATGCGGGGGAAGGGAGCTGTCATTTCATGTGTGGCGGGGTGGCGACAGGAATGAATAAGGGCAGACAGTATGAATTATGTAATGTGTATATATGTATATGTCTGAGTATGTATATATATGCATACGTTGAGATTTATAAGTATGTATATTTGCGTGTGTGGACGTGTATGTATATACATGTGTATGTGGGTGAGTTGAGCCATTCTTTCGTCTGTTTCCTTGCGCTACCTCGCTAACGCGGGATATAGCGACAAAGTATAACATGTAAATTATATATATATATATATATATATATATATATATATATATATATATATATATATATATATATATAGTAAAAGCTTTGCGGAAGATGAAAGCCGACAAGGCAGCAGGTTTGGATGGTATTGCAGTGGAATTTATTAAAAAAGGGGGTGACTGTATTATTGACTAGTTGGTAAGGTTATTTAATGTATGTATGACTCATGGTGAGGTGCCTGAGGATTGGCGGAATGCGTGCATAGTGCCATTGTACAAAGGCAAAGGGGATAAGAGTGAGTGCTCAAATTTCAGAGGTATAAGTTTGTTGAGTATTCCTGGTAAATTATATTGGAGGGTATTGATTGAGAGGCTGAAGGCATGTACAGAGCATCAGATTGGGGAAGAGCAGTGTGGTTTCAGAGGTAGAGGATGTGTGGATCAGGTGTTTGCTTTGAAGAATGTATGTGAGAAATACTTAGAAAAGCAAATGGATTTGTATGTAGCATTTATGGATCTGGAGAGGGCATATGATAGAGTTGATAGAGATGCTCTGTGGAAGGTATTAAGAATATATGGTGTGGGAGGCAAGTTGTTAGATGCAGTGAAAAGTTTTTATCGAGGATGTAAGGCATGTGTACGTGTAGGAAGAGAGGAAAGTGATTGGTTCTCAGTGAATGTAGGTTTGCGGCAGGGGTGTGTGATGTCTCCATGGTTGTTTAATTTGTTTATGGATGGAGTTGTTAGGGAGGTGAATGCAAGAGTTTTGGAGAGAGGGGCAAGTATGAAGTCTGTTGTGGATGAGAGAGCTTGGGAAGTGAGTCAGTTGTTGTTGATACAGCGCTGGTGGCTGATTCATGTGAGAAACTGAAGAAGCTAGTGACTGAGTTTGGTAAAGTGTGTGAAAGAAGAAAGTCAAGAGTAAATGTGAATAAGAGCAAGGTTATTAGGTACAGTAGGGTTGAGGGTCAAGTCAATTGGGAGGTAAGTTTGAATGGAGAAAAACTGGAGGAAGTAAAGTGTTTTAGATATCTGGGATTGGATCTGGCAGCGGATGGAACCATGAAAGCGGAAGTGGATCATAGGGTGGGGGAGGGGGCGAAAATCCTGGGAGCCTTGAAGAATGTGTGGAAGTCGAGAACATTATCTCGGAAAGCAAAAATGGGTATGTTTGAAGGAATAGTGGTTCCAACAATTTTGTATGGTTGCGAGGCGTGGGCTATGGATAGAGTTGTGCGCAGGAGGGTGGATGTGCTGGAAATGAGATGTTTGAGGGCAATGTGTGGTGTGAGGTGGTTTGATCGAGTAAGTAACGTAAGGGTAAGAGAGATGTGTGGAAATAAAAAGAGCGTGGTTGAGAGAGCAGAAGAGGGTGTTTTGAAATGGTTTGGGCACATGGAAAGAATGAGTGAGGAAAGATTGACCGAGAGGATATATATATATATATATATATATATATATATATATATATATATATATATATATATATATATATATATATATATTTCACAAGTATAGAGTTTATAGGAAAAGGGAAAGGCGAGAGAAAGGGAATTCCACAGCTTAGGTATCGTAACGGTTAATCCTCGAGAGCCCGATCTCCACACGGTAACTGCGGAAAGCAGGAGCCAAGCGCGTGCCCCGGGAACCAACCCTCGGGGACAACAGGAGTAACTGGCCTTGTATGTCACACACTACACTGTGGTAGTGGCGGGATGATCCAGGCATCATATATATGCTGCTGCGGTCGACATCAGGCAACACTTGGTGGAACATCAAAAATATTCTTACAGGAAGCAGGGACTACTGGCCAGTGACGCTCAGTGTGCCTAGCAAGGATTTGGTCCACCATTACTGGCGTAAATTCAAGTTCATAATGCATCTGAGGCAGCACGCGCAATATGCTGGATTTTACCCATCAGGTAACCAACAAGTTGGATTTTCGCTCTTGAAATCACTACTGAGCGTCATCATGTCTTCGACAATAACAACTCGTAGTGGATGGTGTCTTGACGACGGCGTTCAATCCAGAGTGAAAACGCATACAGGAAAATCTAAAAAAAAAAAAAAAAAAAAAATACAGGGGTCCAGAAAATGACAAGTTTGACAGACGGCTCAGAGGTGGACACTTGGCGTAGTGTCGAGTGCTCTGGAAGAAGTGTTCGCTGCTGCTCTTACTACCCACAGCCTGTATGGACTGCGTGACTCAAGTTGAATGGTGAGATATAACAAATGTACAGCATCAGCTGGTGGTAACCTCTGCGTCCACCAACTTGTAGTTCAGTACGTGACGACGGTGTGTAGCGCTGTTGCTTTTATCACCACCGTCATTTCGTCCACGCGTGAAGTCCAAGACGGTGTGGCGAGCGACGCCCAGAATGGAGGTGATGATACCTGTGGGGTTCATGGTAATTCGTGGGAAGACTGAAGTTTAAGCCTCTGGACCACGTTACACTACCTGACGTGAGCATCATCTACAGCAGCAGTTTGTTTTGGCCTACACCAGCAGAGGGTCCGACACGAAGGCAAGTAAATGACTGAGCTGGGTTTGCAGTACAATGGAGCAACCTGAGCCGTGTTGCTGACGACTCTGCACTCTGCACGTCTAATAATGTACACGCGCTCAAGATGGGGGAACTCGCACGGACGTGAGGTGAGCACAATGAACGTATCAGGACAGGAGGCTGACGCAGAGCTGTTGCCAGTGGGTTGCTTGGTCACCAGGAGGCTTACCAATGTTTGGTCTGACATCATGCACAGGTACTGGGAGAGAGAGAGAGAGAGAGAGAGAGAGAGAGAGAGAGAGAGAGAGAGAGAGAGAGAGAGAGAGAGATGCTTCCATATGGAAATAATTTCCCATTACTAAAAGAATCATTAAAACATAATTCATCAGTTATCTGCACGATTCCTTGGCGTGTGTCCCAGTGTATCATCTGTCAACACCTTTTCTGTAAATTCTTGCATATGTCTGCTGAACTCACCTTTTTTATCTATTGACTAGAATGATTTGCCACAGAGGCAAATATCCTTTACAAAACGAATATTTTTATTTTTTCTAACTTCTTCTAGATTGACCATTAAGAACATAAATTAGTTAAAGAGAAGGAACTCGGACGGGTAGATGAGGGAAGGGATAAATGTATGAAATCTGGTATCTTACGTACCAGAGATTTTGAAACCATCGGTTACTTTAGCCCGAACAATGCATGTACTGGTGACTTCCTCTGGCAAATTAATATCATATGATACGGTAATGAGGCATTTTAGCCCAATACATAAATCAGTGTAATAAAAAAAAATACTGCAAGTTATTTCTTCAAGAGAAAACTATGCTATGCTCAAAATACAGAGATTCAAAAGAAAGACCGTTCGTGGGAAGTCCAGGAAACGAATGCTTTCGAGACACGAATGAATCCGCTTCAATTCGAAGTGGCCGGGTATGAAAGTCATCTGACAGACAACTTTCATCTTGTGGTTCAGCAGTACAAACCCAAGTTGGTAAAGACTGGAAATAACTTGATCCCAGAACAAGACGGGAGAACACTCTCGATAGACTGCGAAGAATGTCATTCAGGTCTCGTCATTACAAGGAAGGTACTGTGCTGTACCGGGCGATCCGCACACAACACTTCCTTGACACGATGTTGTAAAGACATTGTTGAAGGCAGCTGTGCCCCTTCCCGACCTACGACATTACAGGCAGACACATCAAACATCACAGGATTCGGTGTCTGAACGACATAATTCGATCGTCAAGAGATAACACCAGCCATCATTCCTTGAAGTGTAGTCTATCAAATCCTTGACCAGTCTCAAGAGACATTACCACACACCTAGACGGTAAAATAGGAATGGGGCAACCCTCTCCGCCCGTAAGTTTCAGTGAGATTTGAGATTTGTTTTTCTTCCGAGGAAAAAAGAAAAACATACAAGCAAACATCTATTCTAAGATTTGAAATACACTCGAACGCTATTGTTATATTATCACTTTCCTGTTAAAAAAAAAAAAGTTAAAAAAATTCTTCCCAGTCTCGCTGCATCAAAGCGGATGTTTTCTGCCAGGGGGGAAAACATCGCGAGATAAAAGTCTCTCTCCCGCTACAATAATGAGACGACCATAGTGGCGCGCACCTCTTCACCCCCTGCCATGTGTAACCAGATATTCTTGTTATTACACTATTAACCCCCTGGGTACGCCGGTACCTTCCTTGATCACAGCGTCACCATCCTGGAGCAAGACGCTACCCCCTCTGGCCATGATGGCGTGACCTCAGACCTCACAGTTAAAGTTCAGGTACAAACACCAGGCCATCGTACCCAGGGTTCGTACTCTAAGGATCGTACCGTCGCGCTGAAGTCCGTCAAATACTCAAGACGTCTGCAACTAATATCAATACAAGTTACTGTACGGAACTCGGTTCTGAAAAATCTCATTTGTCTCACCTACATGAACACGTGTCAACCACTTTTAGTTTTCCGATCTATGGAACACTGTCGTGAAACCGCACACACACACACAACTTTGAGCCATTTTTTTCAATTTTCTCTTTGACACACGCTGAACTGCATACCTATGGTGCACTTACTTTCAGAACATCAATGTATGGAGGGCGAGGGAAGTTCCGGGTGGCGAGCGACACCAGACGCTGGGAGCGGTCACAGCTGGCTGGCCAGCCTCAAGACCCGCCTCAAACTCCTCCTCCACACACTAGACTAATGACACTCCGCGCCCCCTACACAGGGTTCATGTCACACCCTCATTATAATGCAGACTGCACCGCGAGGGACACATACATTACTGGTCAGTACTCGAAAGCAGAAACAAGAAGAAAAAAATGTCTTGTCAGTTTCCATCATGACCACAAGAACATAAACATTAAAGACATGACCAAGAGAACTGACGAGGAAAGCGAGGGGAGTGGAGGAGAGAGGAATGAACACAAGAAACGTGGAATTAGACAAGGTTACTCCACAATTAATCTTAGAGTCGTACACTATCTACCACACACACACACACACACACACACACACACACACACACACACACAATGTTGGTTTGATGCATGGCTAATGAAACTCATCCAGAGAAAATGTGCAGAAATGAGGATGGAACATAGTTGAAGAAGGCCTCATTATGACCATCATCTGGCATGAAGGAACCTTCAGGACTCTGCGAGAACGGGCTGGGAGTGGATATCGCCCCTATCCTGTTACCAAAGTCTAATGTTAGGAGACTAGTTAAATAGACAAATATCTAAAGAGCTTTCAAGGATATGGACAAGAAAGTATCTAGCAAGCCGTTCGAATTCTCCATAATGCCAAAACTAGACAATGGTCAACACATCTGGAGAACCCTAGAGAGTTAATGGAGAAGGTCCAGAGGAAGGCCACAAAGATGGTGCCAAAATCAATAAAGGTAGATCACAGGGAGAGGCTTAGAGGCTTTAAATTCAACCAACTTGGAAAAACAAAAGAGCGAGGGGTGACCTGATCTTATCCTTTAAGCTTTTTAAACAGATCGATGACGTGGACACGTAGAGTTCTTCGAGAGACGTAGGAATACAGCAGCAACCAAAGGACATAAAATGAAACCATGCAACAAACTTGTTCAAAAAGAAAAGATGTGAAGAAGGACTTTTACAGTATAAGAGTAGCGGATGAATGGAATGGCATAAGTGAGGACATGGTTAAGGCAGAGAGCATACATAAATAAAAGACGTGAGATGCAGTATGTTCAAAATATGGTGCCTACTTGTGTAAAATTCCCTCCCCTACAAGAACAAATATGTGATCACACACACACACACACACACACACATACACACACACACACACACACACACACACACACACACAACATTCACATCTAAGTATGATTTGATCATTTGTAATGTTCATGCTTACTGGGACAATAACACAACACATGATTCCAACTATCCTCTGAACTGACAAAGCTTTTATCAAACAACACCTGAGCTTTGTCCTCTTAAATCCGACGCGTATGTCACAGCTTCATGCATAATGTGAAACACTGCCTAACGTTGAAATTAGGCAAGATTTTTTCTTGCCTTGCCAAATGTTAAAAAGTAATGGTGGTAACGTGAATATCATCAACCACAGTTTTACCTTACCTAATATTCAGAAATTTGTTACGTTATGTTTTGTTAGGCATAATCTGAGTTACAAATTGATTTCTTCGCTATCAATTTCATATTCATGCATTTCTCCACATTATACGATATATATATATATATATATATATATATATATATATATATATATATATATATATATATATATACTGGAAATGAAATGTTTCAGGACAATACGTGGTGAGAGGTGGTTTGATCGAGTAAGTAATGAAAGGCTAAGAGTGTGGTTGAGAGAGCAGAAGAGGGTGTACTGAAAAGGTTTGGTCACATGGAGAGAATGAGTGAGGAAAGATTGACACAGAAGATATATGTATCAGAGGTGGAGGGAACAAGGAGAAGTGGGAGACCAAATTGGAGGTGGAAAGAAGATGAAAAAGGGTTTGAGCGATCGGGGCCTGAATATACAGAAGAGTGAGGCGCGCAAGGAATAGAGTGAATAGGAACGATGTGGTGTACCGGGGTCGACGTGCTGTCATTGGACTGAACCAGGGCATGTGAAACGTCTGAGGTAAACCATGGAAAGGTCTGTAGGGTCTAGATGTGGATAGGAATCTGTGGTTTCGGTGCATTACACATGACAGCTAGAGACTGAGTGTGAACGAATGTGGCCATTTTTTGTTTGTTTTCCTGGCGCTACCTCACTGAAGCTGAGGGTATCGCCGCTATTTCCTGTGTAGCAGGGTAGCGATGGGAATGGATGATGGCAAGCAAGTATGAATATGTACATGTGTATATATGTATATGTCTGTGTTCTGAAAGGAGAAAAACTGTACGAAGTGAAGCGTTTTAGATATCTGGGATTGGATTTAGCAGAGGATGAAACCAAGGAAGCGGAAGTGAGTCACAGGGTGGGGGAGGGGGTGAAGGTTCTGGGAGCGTTGAAGAATGTGTGGAAGGCGAGAACGTTATCTCGGAAAGCAAAAATGGGTATGTTTGAAGGAATAGTAGTTCCAACAATGTTATATGGTTGCGAGGCGTGGGCTATAGATAGGGTTGTGCGGAGGAGGAAGGATGTGTTGGAAATGAGATGTTTGAGGACAATATGTGGTGTGAGGTGGTTTGATAGAGTAAGTAATGAAAGGGTAAGAGAGATGTGTGGTAATAAAAAGAGTGTGGTTCAGAGAGCAGAAGAGGGTGTTTTGAATTGGTTTCGTCACATGGAGAGAATGATTGAGGAAAGATTGACAAAGAGGATATGTGTGTCAGAGGTGGACTGAACGAGGAGAAGTGGATGACCAAATAGGAGGTGGAAGATGGGGCGAAAAAGATTTTGATTGATTGTGGCCTAAACATGCAGGAAGATGAAAGGCGTGCAAGAAATAGAATGAACTGGAACGATGTGGTATACCGGAGTCGACGTACTGTCAATGGACTGAACCAGGGCATGTGAAGCGTCTGGAGTAAATCATGGAAAGTTCTGTGGGGCTTGGATGTGGAAAGGGAGCTGTGGTTTGGGTGCATTATACATGACAGATAGAGACTGAGCGTGAACGAATGTGGCCTTTCTCTTTTCTGCCATTTCATGTGTGGCGAGGTAGCGACGAGAATGGAAGAGGGCAGCAAGTATGAATCCGTACATGTGTATATATGTATATGTCTGTGTATGTATATGTATGTATACGTTGAAATGTATAGTTATGTATATGTGCATATGTTGGCGTGCATATATATAAATGTGTATGTGGGTGGACTGGGCCATTCTCCCGTCTGTTTCCTTGCGTTACCTCGCTAACGCGGAAGACAGCGACAAAGTATAATAAATATGTAAAAAATAAATGTATATGTATGTATATGATAATATGTATATAAATGTGCGTGTATGGGAGTTTATGTGTGTGTGTGTATGTATGTGTGTGGATGAGCCATTCTTCGTCTATTTCCTGGCGCTACCTCGCTGACGCGGGAAACATCGATTAAGTATAACGAATATGTATGGGTGTGTGTGTGTGTGTGTGTGTGTGTGTCATTAATAATTACCCCAGAACCATTTCCTACGAAAAAGTCCTTGTTTCAAAACCAAGGTCCTTACTAAAAACTCCTGCAACCCAAGACTGCACTACTTCCCGCAGAAGGAAACGTCGACTCCTTCGGAGTGAGAAGTTCTCTGTCGAGCCTGACCTCCCCGATGATACAGCGTCGCCAAAAGGTGACCTTTTCACCTGCTGCGTAATCTCTTGCAGTCAGAGCCCAGTAACACTAAAATACAAACAAACAGAGCGAAAAATAAAACTACCGTCGCTTTAACGAAAGAGTATGCAGGGGCACGGAATGAACAGTCTCAAAACTTTTGATAGGATAAAAATCATATTTTACAGAGTTAAATTACAAATAAAAAAAAAAGTTGTTTTTGAAGTGTCATAGTTAGTTAAACAGTTTTGTCGCTAGGCAGCGTTAATTTACAGTACATCTAATGTCCGTCCTGTGAGCGATAGCTCAAAAGGTTTACATAGGTCATTCAGACGCTACAAACCTGGCTCATCATATAAGCTCACTGCATTTCCATACAGGATTCATTTACGTAACGGCAGAGAAGATACAGCGCCAAAATGTCAGGTTTCTTACCATCAGCGATCAGGTGCAGTGCCACTCACTGCACGGTTCTACTGCACTTTTCTCTAGAAAGCCTATCTTTTTTTTTTCACACTCAGATACATAGTGTCTCAGTGGTTTGTATGTCCACATCTCTACCCACAAACTGTACATTTCCTATGGACGAATGTCTCCTTTCTGTCTTGCCTTCGCTCTCCAGCCTGCGTTTTGTATAAGGTCATGGGAGATGTGACCTTGGGGCAGGTATGCGAGACAGCAAGTGAGGTGTGAGTGGTATGTCCAGGGTGTGGGCGTAAATACTACACAATAATGGAGGGTAATAGCCTGCCTTAGTGTCTCTGGGTCCAACTATACAACCTCACATACCCTAACACCATCCCAGCTAAGCCCTTCCCTGGGATACACTATCACCTCAAGCCCTATCGCCGTTTATCATCCCCTGTTGTAACTCAAGCCACTATCATTCACCTTCAAATCTCAGCTCTATTTTCCACATCATCAACGTTCATCACCTGTCCTTGGCTATTTCCCCGTCTCGTTTTCTATCACTAACACAACCCTCACCCATCATCCATCATCATCCTTGCTTCCAACTTCCATTACCACACCTTTTTCTAGTTCCCTTACGTTCCAGTACCTAAACCACCATCATCATCGTCTTCGCTTGCATCCTCCGCTATCGCCCATATCCCTATCATCCTTTAATATTAGCACTTCTTGTTTCCACCATCCTCAACCCTACCCAAAACTCCCATCACTACCTTACCCTACACTAACAGAACCTTCGCCCCTACCACGCACGACCACCAGCCCTACACACACCTGCCTACCTTCCACTACCTCAACCATCCATACGTATACTTCATCATCAACCCAAAACCTAGCCTTAACATGCCACCACACCCCCGTAGACTACAACTATTCTTACCCATATCCTTCACGACACCACACCAACACTCGCAAAACTTTCATCTCTTCCTAACACACTCATCTAACACACCCACCTTTTCCTAACACACTTACCCAACACCCCTACCCACTTCCTACACAATCACCCAACACCCCCAGAGCAACGACCACCTCCCTCAGCCCATTCCTCCACTCCCATCAGCTCCTAGAGTAACAAAGTTGTCATAAATATAATACTGTCTTGTACTGTCAACAAGTCTTCACAAACTCTGCAAAAAATGTTAAATCATCACACTGTAAACACTATGATACCTGAACTTCTAAGACTGTATCCAATTTTTGTATGTAATCGATAAATTTACTGAATAAAAGACGGAAAGCTTCTGTAATGAACCTACTTTGCAACAATTTCTTTATAATTAATCTCCTCACTGGGGTCTAACAAAGAGCCTTTATGACCTCTGTCATGCCGTAACGCCAACACTCACGGAACGAGCATACACAGGGGAGTGCAATAACTAACCGCTGACTGAGGCACAGATCGCTCCATGGGCACTAAATGTCACACCAAGTCAGGAACAGACGGATGCACAAGCTCACCCACCATGTTGATCATTCTAGTCGACGCAGGAGAGCTGAAATCAATTACGTAGCTTTGGATAACATCCAGGGAACGAACGAGGCTGAGAAGGAACCATATCAAAAATGAAACGCACGATAGGCCATTACAGATGGTACATACAAGAGGTAATAAAAGTTCTTATCAATGAGAAATCTTGCATGTGAGGACAAAGAGAGGATTCTGGAAATAGAAGTTGGTGGATGACTAACATCATTAGTATCAATGCCTAAATAAGCACATGAGTTACACAGTTCAGTTACATCACTATGAAGCATATGGGGGTAACTGTCATTCCTAAATGATCACCGCTATTTCGGACTTTCATTTGGCGTTGTTCATGACAATGAGTGGCGAAGTATATGACAAGATCAAGTAGAACTTGCACTCTCTCAAGTGAGGAGGCGCTAAATCAGTCATCAGTACAGCCACGTACGTAGAGAATCACCAGCAATAAGATCAAGGTTGGACAGAAGGGTGAGCTTGAGAATATCGAACAGTGTTGGGTTGAGGACCCCTCCCTGTGGAAACCCAAAAGCAAGGAGAATGGAATCCCGATGGGATGTGCAGCTCTTAGCAAAGCAATGGTGTCCCCCCCTGCCAGGCTAAGAAAAAAAAGGGTGAAAAGACACCAGGGTGGAGATGGTGTATGCGTGTTTATTGAGGGTGAGACGCTCTAAGACTTTACAGAAACATGACGTGAAAGGGGGGAGGTTGAAACTGATCACAGTTAAGCTTGTGTATAGGTATGAAAGTACTGCATGTCCAGGCAGAAGGGGCTCCTTGTTGAAAGTTAATGCTAAAGAGATCGAGAGGGATTTGGGAGACTTCACATTCAAAACAAGTCGAAACACATCATAGATAACGCCATCATCCGCTTGTGCTAAGGCCTGGCCTTTGAGGAGTGCACGTCGTAGCTCTTTTGATGTGACTAGTAAATGTCTCCATTTGATCCTTATAAGCTATTTGTACATTAAAACCTACCAAAGACAACAGCAATTTGTACGTTAAAACCTCTACCAACGACAATCTCGTGCAACTAGTCCCAAACTTGCTAAGACAACACCATGATGCGTAACTGGCGTGTTTCATTACTCTATCAGTCCAGTGTATGGGTCGCTGTTTCTTAGCGGTGATATTGCTCATGTCCCTCCATAACTGACTCGGGTTTGTGTTGGTACTGACTGATACCATACGCAATGCACTACCAGAAATCAGCAAGCAATTGCGCTGTCATCTCACGGGATTCCCTTACGGACTTTAGTAAAGCAAATCTCTCACCATTACGGTGTTCCCGGTAGGTAGCTATAGATACACGGACATGGTATCTAATGGTGTGTAGTCGTCCTGGGTCCAAGTCTTCTTGCGCTTTTCCTTTCATTTTCTATCTTCTCTGATGTGTTCCCACCACAAAGTAATCGTAAAATTCCTCACTGACGACCGTCATATCAGTGAAGGGGTCAACACTTGTGGTTGTGTACCCAGCGTACCGCTCACAAAAGTTTTTCAATGAAAAGGCCATGAAAGTTCCAGGGGATGGAGATGCGACGTTTGATGTGGAGGACATTAGGGGACTTGGAGACAGAATACTTAAAGAGAACAGGGTAACGATCCCAGATAAAATCAAGTGGGGACATATACAGTGATGTAAGTACAAGACTGCAACCTGTTGCCAGATCAAGGTATCTAGCCACCGAGTATATGGATAGATTCAGACGTAGACATTCTATTCTTTATAGTGACTGACACAGAGCGCTGGCAAAACATGCCACAAACAAAGTAAACTCGGGTGAAAGAAAAAAGTTAAGGAATCCAATCAGGGATCAGCAGCTGTTTGGAGACTCTTTTTAAGATTAAAAGGGGTTACAAAAAAGAGGGAAAAAGACGTAAAGAGGAAAAGATTTCCACAGCTTAGCCGTTCGAGCCAAGAAGGAGATATAACTGTCAATCCTCGAGTTGCCGGTCATCATAAAAGAAACTATGGGAAGGAGCAGCCAAACGTGTGTCTTATGTGCAAGCCTAGGGTCAGGGACACATGCAGACAGCTCACACGAACAGTGGCCAAAATATTACCTGTAGTACAGAGAGAGAGAAAGACAGCAGCAACACTGCGGCACCGGAAAGAGAATGACGACAGATGATGCCAGGGAAATTCATGAGACGAAAGCTTTTGATTCCATTCTGTTAACAGGTATGTGGAGGAAGAGCCAGCCGTCTCAGATGTGTGACCAGCACTCCATAATAAGGCGAATAAAACCTCTGTAGATATGAAATAGTTGCTCACAAGAGAAATGACTGAACTTTGTGACGTTATGTGGGGTCACCTGGCCAGAGTGGAGAACATCGCTATGCCTAAAACATCAAACAAGTTGAACTGTGGTGTTTTACATCATCTCAAGATAAATATATAAATAAAGTAACTCAGATAAAGATATAGTGCGAAACTGCGTTTCAGCGATATCAATTCTAACAAGGTCACTGCTTATCCATTCTGAGATGCTCAGAGGACCGAACTGGAGATGGAAATAAGCTCAGTACGACGGAGTGAAAATATTAAAAGGTATAGAGCAAGGAAAGTGAAATGCCGTATGTGAAGTGGATTCGTCACCATAAGAATGAATAGCACTATAATTACGATCATTTACTGAGATAAGGAAGAGAGTAAGTGATACGACATAACCCAGAAGAACACCACTGCAAGGCAGAAGTCACTCCATCAACGACGACTAATGCAACGGAACGGCCAAAGAGGTCAAATGTGCATCAGGAAACAGAGAGGATCAGCAACACCAAAGGAAGGAAGTTCAGAAGGCAAAGACTTAATGCCACACCCTATCAAATGCTTTAGCGATGTCGAGGACTATGACAAACGTTTACCAGATTCCCGAGCCAGGAAGAACAGAAGTGAGTTACATTAGAGAGATCACCAGTCGACCTACCTCTGCGTAGTCCGAACTGGTGATCAGAAGAGAATGGGATTCTAAGTGTTTGAGAAAGTGAGAGTTAAGATCAGATTCAAAGACTTAAAGAAAAAACAAAAGTGAGAGCAATGGGTCAATAGCTGGAGGGGTCACAATGGTCTCCTTTCTCAGGAATAGGTTGCACCTCTGTATGTTTCCAAGAGGAAGAGAGGAAAAGTCTGGGTCTTTAGATAGTGGCAAAATGGGAGAGCAACGACCGGTGCTAGCTCAGTGGCACACTCCTTTAGCACTTGAGAAGGTATGCCATTTGGGCCATAAGATCAGTCTACATGTGAAGTGATAAGAGTACTTGGAAGACTAAGCAAAGAGAAAACAGGAGAGGGGATACATTCAGTGGGAGGAGATGGGGGACAGAGGATTAGATACCAAGTCATCGAAAGTTGAATAAGAGGAAAGTAAGGTGCCAAAATATGTGGCTTATCAGTTGGAGACCGAGCGATCGATCAGGCTGGAAGGAGAGGAGGAGAAGCGAATTACAACGCCTCCGCTTTTACTCTCCTCTCACAAACCTCGTCATTCTTTTTTGCATCCCGACCCTACACACGACTACTACCCCTCCTTGTGTCTTCCCAACAATACCCACTCTAATCGACTTCCGCCATTCATCCCTTTTCCACATCCACCGCAACCACTATCCCTCACTACCATCCTACATCAAACAACTCTCTAATATAATTTCCTTTAAATGTACCAGAAACAAAACATCATGCATAAGGTGCTCAGCAACAATAGTTGTATCACACTCTACAACAAAAAGAACTCTCGATACATATCAAAATTTCAAGGTACGTTTACTTCACATCCAGAGGGCATCGTTATCCATATTCAGACACCTTCCATTTGGCGGCTGGACGTGATAATTTCCACGCCGAGCCTACCAGTAAATCGGTCAAGCTGGGGCAGCAAAAACTATTCATACTAAGAACTTGAACGAGACCTGAGTTGAATGTTGGCGGCAGAAGGTGTGACACATCTCTGATAGGACAACGAGTTAAACATTCGCATCGTTATCAAGATAATGCCTGAAGGTCTAGACAACACTCTTTGCAAAGCTATGATAGGCTTGCGCGGTCTTCGATACGAAGCGAGGAGTCAGGAGCTAGGAAAACATTCACAGAAGATTCTGAAGAGAGTGCCTGGGCCAGGGTCTTAACCGTGGGACCACTGTACTTAACGCAGCGCTCGGTTATTTCCTTTGTTATATATCATGGGAACAACTGCAGCGCAATACGCACACTGTCTCTCATCCCTCACACTGGGTGAGACGTGGGGGTCTCCTCTGATTGTGTTAGCGTCGTAAAGTTAATCAAGGATCACGTCATCTGAAGCTCGAACCAGGAACAGAGGTTTATCTGGACATATCCTATGTTCCGGTGTTGAAAACTCCTGATATGAACTCAGATATATATATATATATATATATATATATATATATATATATATATATATATATATATATATATATATATAATATTAGGGAACTTTTTCCGACTGTAGCCGTGATACGTGTTTACAACACGCAGGCTGTGTGAGTGTGGGTTTGCGAGGCAGGGCTGAAGGGTGCATTCACCGAAGTGTTCCCTTGTGCCAGGTAACATAACAAGGATCTTACATGACGATAACTTGCTGCTGGGTTGCCAACGATGACACTGTATCTTATCTTGCAATTTCAATTAGGGAGGATTTAAGTTATGACGCGGTTTGTCACCCTCCTGCAGACAGATTTCATTGGCGTGTCTGTAACTGTCTGCCGTATAGGTGTAATGCCCTACATAAATGTACAATACATTCATGGAAAATGAACCCGGCCATATATTCATACGTCCCTCTGCTGTCATGTACACACGACTTTAGTGTGCGGTTGTAAGCTCTGGTATGCCGTCATGAAATCTGATTATATTTGGTGAAATAACTCATTTCACGGATCGTCAGGTCAGGTTCAAAGACGGGGCAGAATAGTGGCATCCAACACACGCCAGTCTATGTTTCGCTTTCATTCGAGTTTGTTTGCTTGTTTTCTAGAATGTATGAGCCCGCTTGCCTGTCTTGAAACTATGGCTGGCACAGCGGACTGAGCGAAAGCGTTGGTCCATAACGTGAAACCGTCCCGAACCTCAACTGTCAAATGTATGGCTGCGAAATGTTTTGGTTAGACTGGAACCAACGTCAGGGATGGGAACAATTCTTACACCTGTGTAACTACGTCCTTAATCTCTGTTTCTGATTAATGGTTCTGCCAAGTCTTTTCGGAGTATAGTCATAATAAGTGATATATCATTCTTCATATCCGTCCAGTTCCGAAATTTACGTATATCCAGTTTATGGCATCCATGCGTCAGGCAACCCACACGTCCTTAATCCTCCACCTTCCCCGATCACTCGACAGCTATGATGATGTGTGTAAGTTCAGGCCGGTCCAACATATGCTCCTGCCGTTCCACATTTCCTCGATGTCTCAGCTCCGCACTAACCACGTGAGCTTAATGACATCGTTCACGTGTTGGTCCCACGCAATTATGTCTCCCGTGACCGGCCGCGCTGAATCACACACGGCGCCTACCGTCAAAGTCAGGTGGATGATTCATTTCATCCATCACGTTAAGAAATAACTATAACGAGTCATGTAATCGTTCGTATGTCTCCGGCAAGTAGCAAACAGTAACTTCCAGCCACCATCCTCTTTACGAAACTTGGTGGCATCACGAACGTGATCGACTTGTAGCAGATGGTCTGAAGAACAGTGTGGACTGTACGTACGATGATATGATGATGTCTCGATCTTGGGCTGAGGGTCACCTGTAACGTGGCAAGAGACCCCTCCAGCTCCTCCAGCACAAGCGGAAGTCAGGGAGAGAGGTGTGTGTGTGTGTCTTCTTCCGACTGCTCTTGTTGTCCCTGTCGGCAGATCTTACCCCCTCCATTTCTTATATACTTTTTATTAAACCATTTGTTATAGGCAACAGATCAGGTGGAAAACATGGTCGTTTCATCCCAACTTTCCAAGTTCTGCGCAGTTTCTTTAGGCCATACAACTGACAGCGGTATACTTGTACCTTGGGTTGACGGCCCAAATAACCCTATCATTTCCTTTTCTTTTTGCGTAATGAAGCCGTCGTTCTGATCTCAGGGGGTGTAACAGCTTTAGCAAGCGGAGTCTCCGCAATAAACTCTCCGGGAAGTAACACAATCACTTCGCTGCAAGACAGATGTGCGGAGGTACCTGCCTTATGATGTGGTACCACGCTATAGTGACCACAGATCAGTACTAAGTCAACTGAGTGGAGGTGGGTACATACCCTACGTAATCCACAATACTGACAGGTCTCCCAGGCATTTCCAAAGCTTCCCCATCTCAACAGTGAGTCTCCCAAGCAACCACAAGCAAACACTAAAGTAAAAAGAAACAAATAAAGAGGAGAATTCTCGGAAAGTAGCGTTCTGTTTTCAGTAACGATCAAATCAGTCAATGACCTTGAAACCTGCAGGAATCTTGCCCTCAAGTCAAAGGCGAGACTCCATTGTCATCTGAACATGAAACTTTCGAAGTTAATACGACGATATATCTTTTTTTCTTTCTTTCATACTATTCGCCATTTCCCGAGTTAGCGAGGTAGCGTTAAGAACAGAGGACTTGGCCTTTGAGGGAATATCCTCACTTTTGGCGAAGCTATGCCATTCAGAGAACAGGCTCGTCAAAGCGCTTATCACGCCAAAGGGGGTCCACGTTTCCCTACTACTGGAAGCAGCGTAACCACAGGCTGCAGGCGTCTCCACAAGGAAGTTCTGGGCAACACCAGGACTCTTTCAAAGAAACTGGTCTTGAGGTTATCGTATCATGTAAAGTCATAAATATAAATCTAGCATTAATATTTAAATAATTAAACTCTGGTTCTCCTGTGGTACCATGAAAACAGTCGCCAATACAGACTTCAGATAAAGAGTCGCCAATAAAGACTTCAAATAAAGAGTCGCCAATAAAGACTTCAAATAAAGAGTCGCCAATACAGACTTCAGATAAAGAGTCGCCAATAAAGACTTCAGATAAAGAGTCGCCAATAAAGACTTCAGATAAAGAGTCGCCAATAAAGACTTCAGATAAAGAGTCGCCAATACAGACTTCAGATATTCGAAGCTTATGAACTTTCAGTAACAAACTGATTCTTCGTACGTATGGCTGAAATCCACATATATCCATACATACAGGCGTATATGAGCCTCGTGGACGTACTTCAGAAGCGACCCATGTGAGAAAAAGCACATCACTAGAAACTGCACAACGAGTACGAAAAACCAAGACTCGAGCTGCAGACTTTTCATGTGCAGAGATCCTCCTCTTCCCAAGATGAACATCTGTCGACGAATTATCATCATCCGTATTTCATCAGGTGAATTCAGGTCATCACGAAGAAACCAAATCTCTACGTCAAGACCTGGTTATTTTGTCCTCTACCTTGTTAACCTGCTGAGTGACACGAATCTTTGAAGATCGATCGTTGAGTGATAAGAATCTTCGAAGATCGATCGTTGAGTGATAAGAATCTTTGAAGATCGATCGTTGAGTGATAAGAATCTTCGAAGATCGATCGTTGAATGATAAGAATCTTCGAAGATCGATCGTTGAGTGATAAGAATCTTCGAAGATCGATCGTTGAGTGATAAGAATCTTTGAAGATCGATCGTTGAGTGATAAGAATCTTCGAAGATCGATCGTTGAGTGATAAGAATCTTTGAAGATCGAACGTTGAGTGATAAGAATCTTCGAAGATCGATCGGTGAGTGATAATAATCTTTGAAGATCGAACGTTGAGTGATAAGAATCTTCGAAGATCGATCGTTGAGTGATAAGATTCTTTGAAAATCGAACGTTGAGTGATAAGAATCTTCGAAGATCGATCGTCCTATCAAGAGCGAGAACATGGCCCGGGTCAGTGCAGAAAGTGCCTCACTGAAGATCCTTTTTCTTGCAAGTGAAAACCTCAAGACCCATCTGTCCCTGCATGCAGCACTGTTCCCCATCACTGTGAGTACTTTGGTCAACTTCTGGTCCTCGAAGGACGGCAGGTAAGGGGAGACTAGAGACTGAAGATCTTAATAATCACAGAAACCAAATTCAAAAACAGCTGGGTAGAAGAAACATCTAAAGGAGCACTGTGGCTGACTTAAAAACAATCGTCCAAGCTGATCAGTTCCATTTCCGTTCCCACGACTCGTCTCCAATACTTCTAGTCAACTCAACCTAATAACCTTTGCTTTCCAGGACAATTCAGCTGGACATGCCCTCGAGGCCGCCGCTATTCAAGATGGCTGGACTCGTAAAGCAAGACGTGGCTCTCCTTCTCTCGACACCAGCCAGACCGAACTCCGTCGAACTCGAGACTGGAGCGCCTGGCGTCATGTTAACTGTGTGACTGACGGAACAACGACAAACATTATCCGCAACCAAACAACGGTTTCCTCAAAAGGTTTATTTACCAGCTGGGGACAAACTATTCTAACCAAAACCTTAGCTTCCATAAACACCAAACATCTCTTCCCACAAAAATATTTCCCTTGCGTTTTACACGTGAATTCACTTGTTCCTGCCACAGTCCGAGGTGATAAAAGACGAAAATCCAGCCCTGATTTCCCACTCCAAGATGCCAAGCCAAGAGTTAGGCAATTGTTCAATGTCTATCAATCTTGATGTGGCAGTTGTAAAAAGGTACACAAGTGGAGGACCAGGTTTGTGTGTGGCAAACGTTAACACTTGGGCCATTTCCTCTGCCTGGTTACTTAATCACAGCCATGCGTCATTCAACTACAGTATAATCACCATGACCAACGGGTTTTTTTTAAAGAAAAAACAAAAACAGGAACACATGTTTGAGAAACGGAGCGGGTTCTGTCTCACGTGACCGTAAGCTACTGACAGACAAAGCCAACAACACGCACACGTTCTGAGTGGCATATTGCCTCCTGGAGATTATTCGCAAAAGAGATTTAAACTATAAGACATCACCCGCTTTAGTCATCCCTTTCAAGGAAACAAATTTGCTTGGTAAAGTATAGCGGTGGGCGACCAAAACTGTACCTGAAGTAAATGAGAGAGCAGAAGCCTCAGAGCTGTACGTGTTGAAGACACGAGGTCAAGTGGGGGGAAAAGTATGATCTAGTGTTTAAAATTCCTCACACACTCCGACAATACTGATAATGTGCAGCTTACAGAAATATGGAGGAACAAGTCAACCAGACTGGAATCAAGCAAGGTAAGTCAGATCTGACGTGAAGAACCGACTCGATATGAACACTGAAGGATGGATGAAACAAAACCATGTGAAGTAACACTGACTACAAGGGACATTAAACCGTTCAGGTAACTGTGGGATGGAATCTAAAGGTCAAGAGATCTGCAGCTCTGCCAGTGTAACATTCCTTCCTTGGGTGCATCAAACAGGGGCAGCTAGTGACACCACGAGGATCCTATTCCTTATCATTTTACGGAATAGAGTTGAAATTTAAAAATTAACGCGGGAATAGGTAATCACAACACACGCACACAGAAAACCGAGATGTGACCAGACCACAACCTGAATGCGTTTCGACCACACTGATGATGTAGAGAGTGAACGCTTCGAGAGATGTGTTGCGACAGAGCAACCCGAGGACATAACATGAAATTAAGCAAGCAACATTCTAAAAATGTAAAGAAGTACTTTTATGGCATAAGATTGGTGGATGAATGGAATAAACTGATTGACGATGAGATAAATGTAGGCAATATATAGTAGGTTAAAAGGCTGTGGGGAAGTAGAAAATGTTCAGGAGATGGGGCTACGCGACTGTAAAACTCCCGCCCCTTACGGTGCAAGTAAGTAATTACACAAACACACACACAATCAACACACATACCTAAGGAAAAAGAAGCTAATACCATCAGTAAAGGCAGATGCCGTATGGGTTACCAGCCTCGCTCACGAATTGAGAGGGGTTGCTTTCATGGCATGTTTTGCCACACTAGATCCTTCCAGTCTAACTTCCTCAGTGTGCCTACTCAGGCCAGACACAAAAGGAAGCAACACCAACACGTCCCACCTCCTCAGTGTGGCTACTCACGCCAGACACACAAGGAAGCAACATCAACACGTCCCACCTCCTCAGTGTGGCTACTCAGGCCAGACACACAAGGAAGCAACATCAACACGTCCCACCTCCTCAGTGTGGCTACTCAGGCCAGACACACAAGGAAGCAACATCAACACGTCCCACCTCCTCAGTGTGGCTACTCAGGCCAGACACAAAAGGAAGCAACACCAACACGTCCCACCTCCTCAGTGTGGCTACTCACGCCAGACACACAAGGAAGCAACACCAACACGTCCCACCTCAGTGTGGCTAATCAGGCCAGACACACAAGGAAGCAACATCAACACGTCCCATCTCAGTGTGGCTAATCAGGCCAGACACACAAGGAAGCAACATCAACACGTCCCACCTCCTCAGTGTGGCTACTCAGGCCAGACACACAAGGAAGCAACATCAACACGTCCCACCTCCTCAGTGTGGCTACTCAGGCCAGACACAAAAGGAAGCAACACCAACACGTCCCACCTCAGTGTGGCTAATCAGGCCAGACACACAAGGAAGCAACATCAACACGTCCCATCTCAGTGTGGCTAATCAGGCCAGACACACAAGGAAGCAACATCAACACGTCCCATCTCAGTGTGGCTAATCAGGCCAGACACACAAGGAAGCAACATCAACACGTCCCACCTCCTCAGTGTGGCTACTCAGGCCAGACACACAAGGAAGCAACATCAACACGTCCCACCTCCTCAGTGTGGTTACTCAGGCCAGACACACAAGGAAGCAACACCAACACGTCCCACCTCCTCAGTGTGGTTACTCAGGCCAGACACACAAGGAAGCAACACCAACACGTCCCACCTCCTCAGTGTGGCTACTCAGGCCAGACACACAAGGAAGCAACATCAACACGTCCCACCTCCTCAGTGTGGCTACTCAGGCCAGACACACGTGGAAGCAACACCAACACGGCCCACTACATCCCGCATATTGCTATCCGCCTCGGGGGTCAAGATGCTCAAGGTTCAGTTGACTATAACGCTGGTCGTTCAAGACGAACTGTGCAAGTATTTGTACTGTTTGTTTACATGCACCAGTATGACAGCAAAGTAATGATGGTAAATCTCAGAGGGAATCCGTCTTACTGGCTATAAGATAACGACATTATTTTCTATATCCTCATTATGAGAAGCTTTTACTGTTTAGAAGTGGATAACATCCTCATTCAATACCCGACATCGATGATCAGTTTATATGATCGTATCCTAAGACACAGGTTGAACTGGCACTGTTCTATTTACTAACAGTAAAAAAAAAAAAGAAATATTAATTTCCTGCTCTTCCAGAGCTAACTGGCCACACCAGAACATCCCATTAAACATATCTCGGCCATAAAACAAGTCTTTTGATACCCTTATATAAACCGATATATTCATTTATTGTTGGCATGACCAAACCATTCATTATCGTAACCTGATGACTGGCAAATAATGACTTATCGAAACTTATGCATTCATGAACTGAACTCAAAGAGTATGTTCACCGCTAACATATGAGATAGGAGATAAAAACATTGACATGTACACGTGTGAGGCAGACGAAAAGCATCAAGGTCAGAGTCGTGCATACCGAGACATTCGAGTGTAAAGTATATTTGGTGTTACCAGGGCGAGCTGGTGGTGGGTGGGTCTGGGCAGCTGGTGATTACAGCCCATGGCGCTGTAATTACTGGCCCAGTGTTTATTGTGCCGCCCACCGCAGGCCCGCGCTCTGCATGTGCTGCCACGCCCCTCTCCCTTACTCACTCCTCCACGCCCGCCTTCCCTCACTTACTCCTTCTACCCAGTCTTCCATTTCCTGCTTCATTCATTCTTCCACTTCCTCTCTCATTCAGCCCTCCACATCCTACCCCGCTCCATCCTCCACTCGGTCCTTCACGACCCTTCTCGTTTAATCCTCCATGTCGTCCTAGCTCAGTCCTCCCCGCCCACTGTTATTGTCTGTTCCGAGCCATCCCTCACACTCATTCAGTTCTCCACGTCAAATCTCTTTCAGTTCCCTTCGCCCTGCCTTACTCACTCCTCCACCCCCAGCCTTACTCACTACACCACGCTCCTCCTCAATCAGTGTCTCATGCCCTCTCTCTGTCTAGTCCTCTGCGCACTTCCCTGCTCTCCCTCATTCTTAATATGCCCTCCCACCTGCAGGTCTCTTCACCTACCATCCATTGAATTCCCCGACTCAGTTTACGCATGTATCACAGGTGCAGCTGTGGCTAGACTCGCAAAAAGACTTTAATCGTATACAAGAGCACAAGGTGACAAGGACGAGAGAGGAGACATAGGAGGTGGTTCAAAGCCCTTCTGGTGAGAAGGTAATGAACAGCAAACGGTAGGACTTAGAGACGTTGAATTTTAGGAAAAATGGCGATTCACAATGTCTCCTTGACTGTCTTAATATACTACAATCATTTAAGGAGACCAGAGGAGACGGAAAAGTAACCTGATACAGAAAATGAAAGCAATCAGGATGCTGCAGAACGGAGGAAAGTCAGTCATGCATGGCGATGGAAAAGTTCTCGTAGTCTGGAACTTTAGATACTGAAAAACAGACTGGGAAAAGATGAACCTATAAGGTAGTATAAGGCAGTGAACAACTGATATAACGAAAATATATGGTAAGCTGAATTTCGAGATCTAAGGGTTAAGCCGCGTTCTACATGATTTTGCAAATCTACGAAAAATAAATAGAGAACACAGAGAACGAGACCAGATGACAGGATTATAAATGGTTAAACCGATGTAAACAGACAAAAAAAAATACATTCACAATGAGAAGACACATGAAACACAGAAGTCAGACACCGTTCGAAAAGTCCGAAATAGTTAAGAATTAATGCATGAAGAAAAATGGGTAGAAACATAATAGAATGAAACGTACACTGTCAATACACTACAGATCCATGAGGGTAAAATAGTCGGTAAAGTACCGAACAAAAGAAAACGAGGGTGTTCGAGAAAACAAGATACTTCCAGCATTATCAGACTGGGACGGTGCGACACAATGATGTAAGGAGTCACCGAGTACGATGGCTCTTGAATAAACAGTGTCCAGCGGCCTTCCATGGACTCCGTTCACGTTCAACACTTCACTTCTACGCGCACTATAGAGACTCGAAACTTGCCTTCCATGCACGCTGACCATGCACGCCGATCAGGTTCCAAGCACTCCATCAAGGCTTGAGACTTCCCTTCCATACAAACCATACATGTTCAAGACGTCTAACGGTCCTTTTCTGGTACACTTCATCAGATCTTTTATAAAAAGAAAAAAAAAATGGCACAGAGTCTTTCTCTATTAGTCTCCCAAGCATAAACATCTAATCTACTCACACTTTTCCTCTCCTAACATCGCCGTTTAAGACATAGTTTACCGACATCTGCTCTGCCGCGGGATTCTGGCGAAAAACGAAGATAAATCAATGGTTCCTCGTGTCAGTGAAGTATTTATGTAACCTCAAGTTTGCATTTACTACTTCGGGACTTGGCATAACCCAATGCTCCACCACTCGATTTGTTACAATCAATTTTTGCCCACGCTGCTTCCACCTCTCCCTTTCCCGTCGTACTAATGCATCTGATCTTCACTTAGCCTCTGTTAAAACTGAGGAAAATGTTCGTATCATTATTCAGTATTTTGAATCCTTATATATCATGTCTGTGCTTTCTGATGGAGAGTAATTCAATTTTTTGTTGTCTTTCCTCAGAAGGGTTATTTCTGAGTGACGGAATTAGTTCAGTTAATTGCTCTTCTTTTGAACTGCTCAAGTTGCTCTAAATTTATCTTTGATCAGGTTTGGCGACCAGCAATGAACGGCGCACTCCAAATGACATTTATTTAGCTCGGAGAAGAGAAGGTTAAAAGGGGATTTTATATAAGTATGCAAAAATCATTAAATAATTCGAAAATCTAGATCTAGATCAATGGGCTGGTAGAAAGGAAAAATAGGAGAGCACTGGAGGTAATGAGAGAGAGAGAGAGAGAGAGAGAGAGAGAGAGAGAGAGAGAGAGAGAGAGAGAGAGAGAGAGAGAGAGAGAGAGAGAGAGAGAGAGAGAGAGAGAATTCAACCGCAGAGTTTTATAAGCAGACTGCTCAAGAATTATTACGAAATCATTCAAGGTACACACCTACACGTTAACATACCAAAAGATAACATACATAGTGACACCGCCGCTAACGGCACAGCTCAGGCAAGAGTAATGGCTCCTGCCACGACCCCTGCAAATTTAAGGGCTATCCCTATGACCACACTTACTTGTGTGACTCTGCCACCAGTGAGAGGGAGGGCTTAGGCCGTCGTGTACTGGCACCTCCCAATACCTCCAGCTAACTTGGGGAACATCCCGTCCCCTACTCACGGAGTGATCCATTATACAGTAGACGCCCAGGGTGGCGCTATCGTCCGGACTCAGCAGCGTTTTAAAGTGGCGTCCGGAACCATCTTACACCCTCCATGTTAGGACACCTAATCTTACTTACTGTCTCACTACCGGGCTAGTCCTGCCATCTTCTCCCTACACACACCATACACTCACTCAAATCTTAATGAATTTCCTCATTCACATAAGTTCTCTTGCCTCCTCCTCCTCTCTGCGTAATCGTTTTTAAATGTAATTATGACAGAGTCTAACAAACCTAAGGGCCCTAGTCCCCTGTACCATATGGGTGCTAAGAATCTCCGGAGTCTCGCCTGACTCTAATGCCAATGAGAGGAACGGCTCAAACAAAAGCGGTACCGGCTCCTCCAACGACCTTTCCCACTCGAACAGACCTTCCTCTTTTTTTTTCTTCACTATACCAACATTCGTGGTCTCTCTAGTAACGTCTCTTCCGTTGAACACCATCTGTCTAGTGCCTCTCCTATCATCTTACTTCTCTCGGAGACACAGTTGTATGATGATATTCTCACAAGCCACTTTCTCATATCTAACTTCACTCTTCACACACGATCCCTGTTCAAAGATGGTGTCTGTTCTTACTGCAACACCAACACACCATTCCGCACGTTTCGTCTACTACTCTCCTATTTCTACATATTCTGTATCGTTCTTCGACTGTCTTAGCTCCTGCCATGAAGCAGTGACATCCTATCACCCATGAGCCGATATCCACTACCTTGGCGATTTCAACATTCACCATAGGAAATGGTTGAATATCCCCCATACGGATGGTGGGAGGATTGAAACACTCACGTCCTCCATACTTAATGATCTAAAATCATCAACACCCCATCCACATTCCTGACCAGTATGACCACTCTCTTAATATTCTGGACCTGTCTTCACTTCTACTTCGCGCTATAGCTACACAATCTCGCCCCCAATTGGTTCATCTGACCACACTCTCATAAATGTATCTATTTTACCCAATCCTTCCCCTCTAGCAACCCCTTCTGAACATAAATACTAGTACCTCAACATAGCAGACTAGAGTAACTTACGAAAATTCTTTTCTGACTTTTCATGGGTTAATTATTGTCTCTAGTGTGGTGGTGCTTCTGTCTCCGTCTAACTCAAAGCAGACGTTATTGTTGGGGGAATGGACGCATTTATCCCCTCTTCCTCAAAGACATCATCTTCGGCCAATCCATGGTACAACCGTTCCTATTCTGGGGCCATTCAGTCAAGGGAACAGGAACACTGGGCTTAGAAAAAGTCTCCTTCCTCTAGCTCCCATTCTGCGTTTATCACTGCCCGTAATCATTAAAAGTACGTTATCCTTGAGGCATGGCGTTCCTTTATGCAAACGAAGTGCGATAACCTCTCCTCTTCCACTGATTGGTCTCTCTGGACTTTAGCTAAGCTCAGCTGACAACTTCTGTCACTCCACCTTTCCTTCACATTTCTGTTCTGACGGCATTATAGCTGACTCTCCCATATACAAATCAACTCTTGTTCTCGTTTCTCCTCTATCTCTATATTGGACGACTCTACCATTCCTCCATCCCCTCTTACTAATCCCATGTCCCTCCGTGTAGTCTCTTTTGGAAGTCAGAAAAGCGCTTCTCCTCTGAACACAAGCAAGGCTTATGGTCCTGATGGTATGCATACCTATGTAGGCATGCACCGAAAAAGTGTCTCAAAAATTGCACCTGTGCTTGCTAGTCTGTTCTATTTGATGAAAAACCAAAACTTTTCCTTCTTGGAAGCATGCTTTGGTGACTGTTCCAACCCCTCTAAAATATTGTCCTGTTCCTTTGACATTTACCATTTCCAAACTCTCTGAATACCTCCTCAACTCCCATATTCTCAGACACCTTGAAACTCGCAGTCTTTTCTCTGATCAACAGTATGGCTTCCGTCAGAAGAAATCCACCGGTGATATTCTTCCCTATCTTACTAATGTCTGGTCATTATCCCTGATAGATTCAAGTGAATCATTTGTAGTTGCCCTTGACACATCCAAAGCCTTTGACAGGGTGTAGCATCGGGGTCTCATCTCTAAGATCCCCTCTTCTGCGTCCCTCTCTCGCTTTGCTCCCTCATATCTAGCTTCCTCTCTGGTTGATTCATCTCTGTGGTTGTTGATGGATGAGCATCTACTTTCTCCATCAAGAGCAGTGTCCCTCAAGGTTCTGTCTTGTCTCCTATACCTTTTCCCCTATTTATCAATTTCCTTTCTTTTACAAATAACCAGATGCACTCATGCTCTGATGATTCAACAATGCATTCTTCCACATCCTTCAAAACTGTTCCTTTTTCTCTCATATGATCTGCATCTTGTCTCGACACAACATCCTTAGTAAACTCACACTTGGACAGGATATCACATAAGGGTCGACGAAATCTGATGGTTTAATGCTTTCAAGATATGGTATTTTGCCTCATGACTTTCCTTCGACGATTCCGTAATTCCACTTCTTGCCTCGATAAACATACCTGATATTCCTGTAACATCCAAAGTATCTTAGAAAACTCTACATTACGGAAATACCTAAGCCTACCTCTTTATGGAGCTGTAAGTCGTGTTTAGATTTCGAAATTTCTTTTCTTTTGAACAGTTGCTCCGTTTATACAAATGATTGATCTGTCCTTGTATGAAGTACTGCTCACACATCTGGGATGGTTCTAGATTTACATCCTTACTTGACAGAGTTGAGTCGAAAGCGATCCGACTCATAAACTCCCCCAGGTTAACTTCAAAACTTGACCCACTTGCCCTAAGCCACAGTGTTGGTTCACTTTCCCTCTTCTATCGGCGCAACTCTGGTTTGTGCTCCCGAGAGCTGGTTGTTCGTGTGCCACCATCATTAGCTACACAACGCAATACTCGATAAACTGTTGCGTTACATGATTACCGTGTGGCCAATGGCAACTCAAGGGTGGGCCGTTGTGATAACTCTCTCTTTCCCTACACGTCGAAGCTTTGAAAGTCTCTATCCCCTTTTGTCTTTCTCATACCATGACCTGGCACATTTGAAAAGAGAGGTTTTTTTTTTTTTACTTCCTCCAATATTCGTAAATACTTTCCCTTGTCTCTTATTGTTCCCTTTCATTAACCTCACTATATATCAATTAAGGCCCGGCTTTGTCGTGGATTCTGACCGTGACTGGAGCCGCCAACGTAAAGAAAAACAATCTTACCAAGGCAATATGAATAGTGAGCAGTGTATCCTCTGTTGTGTAGTTTAAATTTCTAGCTATGAAACCTAACATCCTAATGGCTTTATGCAGTTGGGCATTGTTTATCATAAGTATGGCAATCAAAAATAGCCAATCCCAAAGTCTTTTTCTTCCTTTATCTTTTCACCGAGGTTTACCAGGCATTTTGTAAAAAACATATGATTCATATTCGGGGCATCAAAGTGCATAACTTTACAACTGCCTGCAGTTAAATCCATCTGCCATGTCCCTCACCGCTCTACCATTTTATCTAAATCCGTCTAAATCTTCAAGCAGTCTTTCTTGGAGTTGGATCAGTAGAGAAGTTTCGTGTCGCCAGCAGAACCTCAAGGTTCTCCTTGTGCGTCCTGTCTCTGGGTCATTCTCGTGCATGACGGAAAAAAAAAATCTGGTCCTGGGAATGAGCTTTAAAGAGCTCAGAGAGCAAAGAGACATATATAGCCAGCAAGAGAGATGCTTCCCCATTCAGTCCCATTCTCTGATTCCAGTGAGGGAGCAATGATATACCCAGGCGCTGATTCCATCTCCCTATACTGTCAACTTTAATTCTAATTACTACAATCATTTATGTAATACTTCAACAAAGTCTTCACAAGTCTCTAAGTCTGTATCATGAGAAGGTATCTGGAGGAATATATATATATATATATATATATATATATATATATATATATATATATATATATATATATATATATATATATATATTTCTTTTTTTTTTTTTTTTGCTTTGTCGCTGTCTCCCGCGTTTGCGAGGTAGCGCAAGGAAACAGACGAAAGAAATGGCCCAACCCACCCCCATACACATGTATATACATACGTCCACACACGCAAATATACATACCTACACAGCTTTCCATGGTTTACCCCAGACGCTTCACATGCCCTGATTCAATCCACTGACAGCACGTCAACCACGGTATACCACATCGCTCCAATTCACTCTATTCCTTGCCCTCCTTTCACCCTCCTGCATGTACAGGCCCCGATCACACAAAATCTTTTTCACTCCATCTTTCCACCTCCAATTTGGTCTCCCTCTTCTCCTCGTTCCCTCCACCTCCGACACATATATCCTCTTGGTCAATCTTTCCTCACTCATTCTCTCCATGTGCCCAAACCATTTCAAAACACCCTCTTCTGCTCTCTCAACCACGCTCTTTTTATTTCCACACATCTCTCTTACCCTTACGTTACTTACTCGATCAAACCACCTCACACCACACATTGTCCTCAAACATCTCATTTCCAGCACATCCATCCTCCTACGCACAACTCTATCCATAGCCCACGCCTCGCAACCATACAACATCGCTGGAACCACTATTCCTTCAAAAATACCCATTTTTGCTTTCCGAGATAATGTTCTCGACTTCCACACATTCTTCAAGGCTCCCAGAATTTTCGCCCCCTCCCCCATCCTATGATCCACTTCCGCTTCCATGGTTCCATCCGCTGCCAGATCCACTCCCAGATATCTAAAACACTTTACTTCCTCCAGTTTTTCTCCATTCAAACTCACCTCCCAATTGACTTGACCCTCAACCCTACTGTACCTAATAACCTTGCTCTTATTCACATTTACTCTTAACTTTCTTCTTTCACACACTTTACCAAACTCAGTCACCAGCTTCTGCAGTTTCTCACATGAATCAGCCACCAGCGCTGTATCATCAGCGAACAACAACTGACTCACTTCCCAAGCTCTCTCATCCCCAACAGACTTCATACTTGCCCCTCTTTCCAAAACTCTTGCATTCACCTCCCTAACAACCCCATCCATAAACAAATTAAACAACCATGGAGACATCACACACCCCTGCCGCAAACCTACATTCACTGAGAACCAATATATATATATGTACAGAGCATCAGATTGGGGAAGAGCAGTGTGGTTTCAGAAGTGGTAGAGGATGTGTGGATCAGGTGTTTGCTTTGAAGAATGTATGTGAGAAATACTTAGAAAAGCAAATGGATTTGTATGTAGCATTTATGGATCTGGAGAAGGCATATGATAGAGTTGATAGAGATGCTCTGTGGAAGGTATTAAGAATATATGGTGTGGGAGGCAAGTTGTTAGAAGCAGTGAAAGGTTTTTATCGAGGATGTAAGGCATGTGTACGTGTAGGAAGAGAGGAAAGTGATTGGTTCTCAGTGAATGTAGGTTTGCGGCAGGGGTGTGTGATGTCTCCATGGTTGTTTAATTTGTTTATGGATGGGGTTGTTAGGGAGGTAAATGCAAGAGTCTTGGAAAGAGGGGCAAGTATGAAGTCTGTTGGGGATGAGAGAGCTTGGGAAGTGAGTCAGTTGTTGTTCGCTGATGATACAGCGCTGGTGGCGGATTCATGTGAGAAACTGCAGAAGCTGGTGACGGAGTTTGGTAAAGTGTGTGGAAGAAGAAAGTTAAGAGTAAATGTGAATAAGAGCAAGGTTATTAGGTACAGTAGGGTTGAGGGTCAAGTCAATTGGGAGGTGAGTTTGAATGGAGAAAAACTGGAGGAAGTGAAGTGTTTTAGATATCTGGGAGTGGATCTGTCAGCGGATGGAACTATGGAAGCGGAAGTGGATCATAGGGTGGGGGAGGGGGCGAAAATTTTGGGAGCCTTGAAAAATGTGTGGAAGTCGAGAACATTATCCCGGAAAGCAAAAATGGGTATGTTTGAAGGAATAGTGGTTCCAACAATGTTGTATGGTTGCGAGGCGTGGGCTATGGATAGAGTTGTTCGCAGGAGGATGGATGTGCTGGAAATGAGATGTTTGAGGACAATGTGTGGTGTGAGGTGGTTTGATCGAGTAAGTAACGTAAGGGTAAGAGAGATGTGTGGAAATAAAAAGAGCGTGGTTGAGAGAGCAGAAGAGGGTGTTTTGAAATGGTTTGGGCACATGGAGAGAATGAGTGAGGAAAGATTGACCAAGAGGATATATGTGTCGGAGGTGGAGGGAACGAGGAGAAGAGGGAGACCAAATTGGAGGTGGAAAGATGGAGTGAAAAGGATTTTGTGTGATCGGGGCCTGAACATGCAGGAGGGTGAAAGGAGGGCAAGGAATAGAGTGAATTGGAGCGATGTGGTATACAGGGGTTGACGTGCTGTCAGTGGATTGAATCAAGGCATGTGAAGCGTCCGGGGTAAACCATGGAAAGCTGTGTAGGTATGTATATTTGCGTGTGTGGACGTGTGTATGTACATATGTATGGGGGGGGTTGGGCCATTTCTTTCGTCTGTTTCCTTGCGCTACCTTGCAAACGCGGAAGACAGCGACGAGGTATAAAAAAAAAAAAAAAAATATATATATATATATATATATATATATATATATATATATATATATATATATATATATATATATATATATATATATTTTTATATATATATATATATATATATATATATATATATATATATATATATATATATATATATATATATAGAGTTTCCTGGGATCTCTGATCCCAGGAAACCATGATTACGGTCGACTATCAAAATACTTCTTCTAGGAACTGAGCGATTTTATTTCCAATCAGTTTTTAATTCTTTACCTAAGCTGGAAGTGAGGCTAAATGGGGCGGCAGTTCGAAGCGCATTTCCTGTCACCGTTTTTGAAAACTGGCGTTTTTCCACTCGTCAGGGATCTTCCCTTCCTAGAACGATGTTATGAACATCTCAAGTGGTCCACACACATGGACTGATGGGTTTCAAACAAACAATCTCTCCATCCCACACATAACACCAAACAACAAGTGACTCACGCGACCAGTTCTTACTGTGGCGTGCGCTACGCGCTAGCCCTGCCTTGTGGCAATGATCTCGTCATATATAGAATACTCTTTTGACTTCCTAATTCCCTTAAGAGCATAACAACGGTGTCCTCATAATTAGTATAGTTTTATTTTCTAACGTTTCCGAAAGCAAAACCACATGAGAATTTTCTCACGATACGAGACAACCCTTGCATTTTCTTATTCTCTTTTTCCCATACATGGCCTCATTGTATTTGGTAGACGGCCACTCATCACTGCAGCTTCCTAATCTTTTTTCCCAACTGCAAGCGTAAGGTAAACTTTTTTCATATAAAGAAAGTCATCAAAGTGGTAAATTAAACTTATTTACCTTGTTTTAATAAATAAATGATCAGTAAAAGTATTTCAGAGGCTTAAGTCAAAGAATACGGCATGAGGAAAGGACTTTCTAATGCATTATAGACACAGGAAACAACAACAAATACCAACCATACTGAAATAACTAGAGTAACATCGGTCATTTCGAATTTCATCATACGCAAGGGTAACGATACTTTCTTTTTTTTTTGCTGACTGTACATTGCCAAATGCAAGAAACCTATGCCAGAAATTCACCAAAAAAAGAAGGCGGTGGTCGCGACCGACTTGAACTAACGATCGTGAAACACGGTCGGGACACCTTTGTTCTCGCCTCCGTGAATCAACTCGCACCAGTTGCTCACATCCAGGAAGTGAGAGCAGGCCAGGAGTGTGTGTGGGAGGGGTTACGGCCGAGCCTCCCTTCCCTTTGCCCCTGAGCTGCGCCTGCACCAGTGCTCGTGATGTCACAACCAACACGGTCTGAATCATCCATTGATTCTCCCGTAGGGCCTGGGAGGACGTCTCGTCGTCTCACACCACAACCGCTCACGGTGGGACGCTACGACATGCGTCACCATTTCCGAGCACTGTCCCCGCACCTTCTGAATCATCCAGTGACATCATCTGCCCCCGGCCAGGCCTCCTTCAGCCGTGAGATGTCATACTCCGCACCCTAATGATGCTCTTTAGGTAACGAGAGTTTACATGAACCAAAAATGTCTACGCAAACGATTTCTACCCACAACAGACGTCTTCCATCACCTGATGATGCCTCGCATGTACAATGAAGTCCTCCCTTCATAGCCCACTCCACTCATGATAATTTCAAAGTATCGCCAAAACCTTTACGACTTTGATATCTATTACGAGTTTGTCCATTCTGTTATTTCCTTCCCTGGTAACTTTCCTATCAATCTCTTTTTTCTTTATTATGAATGAGTTCCCATATCATATTCAGCAGTGACTAATGTCTTCTTAGTCATTCATTCCCACATACGTAACGAGGTGAAGCTAATCATATTCTACTTCAACACGGTATACAAGCTATCTAGAATGCAAGAATATAAACAATGAAAATAAAATCTAAAGCAAAATTCACTAGGAAAAATAAAATCTGTCAATGAGAAGGCGAGAGGGGGAGAGTTGCCGAGGTGGCTTGGATAAAAATCCTCACAGATGTTAAAACCAGTAAGACTTTTTTTTTTGAGGGAGACTCGTCTCATGTAAACTCACCTCAAACGTGTTTTACGCACCGGACTATAACCGATGGGTTGTAAATATAAACCTCAGAAACGCATTCTAAATCTATGTAAAACTGTAGTTTATACACACACACACACACACACACACACACACACACACATATATATATATATATATATATATATATATATATATATATATATATATATATATATATATAAGATTGACCAAGAGAATATATGTGTCGGAGGTGGAGGGAACGAGGAGAAGAGGGAGACCAAATTGGAGGTGGAAAGATGGAGTGAAAAAGATTTTGTGTGATCGGGGCCTGAACATGCAGGAGGGTGAAAGGAGGGCAAGGAATAGAGTGAATTGGAGCGATGTGGTATACCGGGGTTGACGTGCTGTCAGTGGATTGAATCAAGGCATGTGAAGCGTCTGGGGTAAACCATGGAAAGCTGTGTAGGTATGTATATTTGCGTGTGTGGACGTGTGTATACACATGTGTATGGGGGTGGGTTGAGCCATTTCTTTCGTCTGTTTCCTTGCGCTACCTCGCAAACGCGGGAGACAGCGACAAAAAAAAAAAAAAAAATATATATATATATATATATATATATATATATATATATATATATATATATATATATATATATATATATTCAACTGATCCACGAAACACCAACAGTGCAGTATTTATGTGATGGTATGTTAAACATTACAGGTATAGCTACGTTTTTAAGTACACTGATTTTGACGTTTGCCGTAAGACTGGCTAATTCACTGTGCGCTCCTATCCATCCTGGAGGTGGTGGCTTACATGGATGGATTCAAATAAAGAAATTTTTAATATGTCAAGCAAATCTTTGAGGATTACGATAAACTATACATAACATGAACCAAATTCAATCTAGTAATCCTCTAACTGTCGCGAATTATATCAAATCTAACCAAACACTTACCCTCTGCGTGACGTAAAAGGCGACTAAGACGGGCGGGGGAACGGGAGGCTGGATGTCTTCCCTTCCTGTATTACTCTCCAAGTGAAGCAACACTGGAAAGAGCCAAATGAGGATCTTTTAAACTCAGTGATTCAGTAATCTGTTCTTGAAGCTGTCTCGTTCATGTATAAAATAGCACACACGTATACATACATACATATATATATATATATATATATATATATATATATATATATATATATATATATATATATATATATATATATGATATATATATAAATATATATATATGATCTCCCTGGGGATAGGGGATTAAGAATACTTCCCACGTATTCCCTGCGTGTCGTAGAAGGCCACTAAAAGGGGAGGGAGCGGGGGGCTGGAAATCCTCCCCTCTCGTTTTTTTTTTTTTTAATTTTCCAAAAGAAGGAACAGAGGGGGCCAGGTGAGGATATTCCAAAAAAGGCCCAGTCCTCTGTTCTTAACGCTACCTCGCTAACGCGGGAAATGGCGAATAGTTTAAAAGAAAGAAGAAATATATATATGAAAGATGAAAGTTGGCAAGGCAGCAGGTTTGGATGGTATTGCAGTGGAATTTATTAAAAAAGGGGGTGACTGTATTGTTCACTGGTTGGTAAGGTTTTTTAATGTACGTATGACTCATGGTGAGGTGCCTGAGGATTGGCGGAATGCGTGCATAGTGCCATTGTACAAAGGCAAAGGGGATAAGAGTGAGTGCTCAAATTACAGAGGTATAAGTTTGTTGAGTATTCCTGGTAAATTATATGGGAGGGTATTGATTGAGAGGGTGAAGGCATGTACAGAGCATCAGATTGGGGAAGAGCAGTGTGGTTTCAGAAGTGGTAGAGGATGTGTGGATCAGGTGTTTGCTTTGAAGAATGTATGTGAGAAATACTTAGAAAAGCAAATGGATTTGTATGTAGCATTTATGGATCTGGAAAAGAGATATGATAGAATTGATAGAGATGCTCTGTGGAAGGTATTAAGAATATAGGGTGTGGGAGGCAAGTTGTTAGAAGCAGCGAAAAGTTTTTATCGAGGATGTAAGGCATGTGTACGTGTAGGAAGAGAGGAAAGTGATTGGTTCTCAGTGAATGTAGGTTTGCGGCAGGGGTGTGTGATGTCTCCATGGTTGTTTAATTTGTTTATGGATGGGGTTGTTAGGGAGGTGAATGCAAGAGTTTTGGAAAGAGGGGCAAGAATGAAGTCTGTTGTGGATGAGAGAGCTTGGGAAGTGAGTCAGTTGTTGTTCGCTGATGATACAGCGCTGGTGGCTGATTCATGTGAGAAACTGCAGAAGCTGGTGACTGAGTTTGGTAAAGTGTGTGAAAGAAGAAAGTTAAGAGTAAATGTGAATAAGAGCAAGGTTATTAGGTACAGTAGGGTTGAGGGTCAAGTCAATTGGGAGGTAAGTTTGAATGGAGAAAAACTGGAGGAAGTAAAGTGTTTTAGATATCTGGGAGTGGATCTGGCAGCGGATGGAACCATGGAAGCGGAAGTGAATCATAGGGTGGGCGAGGGGGCGAAAATCCTGGGAGCCTTGAAGAATGTGTGGAAGTCGAGAACATTATCTCGGAAAGCAAAAATGGGTATGTTTGAAGGAATAATGGTTCCAACAATGTTGTATGGTTGCGAGGCGTGGGCTATGGATAGAGTTGTGCGCAGGAGGGTGGATGTGCTGGAAATGAGATGTTTGAGGACAATGTGTGGTGTGAGGTGGTTTGATCGAGTAAGTAATGTAAGGGTAAGAGAGATGTGTGGAAATAAAAAGAGCGTGGTTGAGAGAGCAGAAGAGGGTGTTTTGAAATGGTTTGGGCACATGGAGAGAATGAGTGAGGAAAGATTGACCAAGAGGATATATGTGTCGGAGGTGGAGGGAACGAGGAGAAGTGGGAGACCAAATTGGAGGTGGAAAGATGGAGTGAAAAAGATTTTGAGTGATCGGGGCCTGAACATGCAGGAGGGTGAAAGGCGGGCAAGGAATAGAGTGAATTGGATCGATGTGGTATACTGGGGTTGACGTGCTGTCAGTGGATTGAATCAGGGCATGTGAAGCGTCTGGGGTAAACCATGGAAAGCTGTGTGGGGCCTGGATGTGGAAAGGGAGCCGTGGTTTCGGGCATTATTGCATGACAGCTAGAGACTGAGTGTGAACGAATGAGGCCTTTGTTGTCTTTTCCTAGCGCTACCCCGCACACATGAGGGGGGAAGGGGATGGTATTCCATGTGTGGTGAGGTGGCGATGGGAATGAATAAAGGCAGACAGTGTGAATTGTGTGCATGGGTATATATGTATGTGTCTGTGTGTGTACATATATGTGTACATTGAGATGTATAGGTATGTATATTTGCGTGTGTGGACGTGTGTATATATATATGTGTATGGGGGTGGGTTGGGCCATTTCTTTCGTCTGTTTCCTTGCGCTACCTCGCAAACGCGGGAGACAGCGACAAATCATAATAGAAAAAAAAAATATATATATATAATAGGGTAAGAGAGATGTGTGGTAATAAAAAGAGTGTGGTTGAGAGAGCAGAAGAGGGTGTTTTGAAATGGTTTGGTCACATGGAGAGAATGAGTGAGGAAAGATTGACCAAGAGGATATATATGTCAGAGGTGGAGGGAACGAGAAGTGGGAGACCTAATTGGAGGTGGAAAGATGGAGTGAAAAAGATTTTGAGTGATCGGGGCCTGAACATGCAGGAGGGTGAAAGGCGTGCAAGGAATAGAGTGAATTGGAACGATGTGGTATACCGGGGTCGACGTGCTGTCAATGGATTGAACCAGGGCATGTGAAAGCGTCTGGGGTAAGCCATGGAAAGTTCTGTGGGGCCTGGATGTGGAAAGGGAGCTGTAGTTTCAGTGCATTATTACATGACAGCTAGAGATTGAGTGTGAACGAATGGGGCCTTTGCTGTCTTCCTAGCGCTAACTCGCGCATATGAGGGGGGAAGGGGTTGTTATTTCATGAGAGGCGGAGTGGTAATGGGAAAGAATAAAGGCAGACAGTATGAATTATGTACATGTGTATATATGTATATGTCTGTGTGTGTATATATATATGTATACGTTGAGATGCATAGGTATGCATATTTGCGTGTGTGGACGTGTATGTATATACATGTGTATGGGGGTGGGTTGGGCCATTCTTTAGTCTGTTTCCTTGCGCTACCTCGCTAACGCGCGAGACAGCGACAAAGCAAAATAATATATATATATATATATATATATATATATATATATATATATATATATATATATATATATATAAAGTTTCTGACATTATGCTTTACGACAACGATACATAATCTACGTTGTGTTGGCTTAAGATACGTTACAGGTGTCAACACTTCACTAAGTAATACTGTTGGATCACAGTGTGTCAGTATACACAGAATCGTGAAATCAGTTCACGTTCAGAATCTGGCAAAATCTACTGCGCCACATCAGCAGACACGCACCACGCTCTGGTCATTAAACACTGAGATCCTCACAGGTTTCCAGCACACATGACCTGATTCTAACCTTATATTAAGGCACTGCCACACCATACGATACATACACATTCTAACTTTCGTAACATCATCTCCAGAGATAAGTAAGTTATGGTCTGGTCAAGGGATGATGGCACTATAGACACATACTTGACCTTGGCCACAGTGTCCTTATTACGGGCGTGTGACACACTGAATTTAAATGGCACATGTTTCGCGTCTCATCAAGTCATCTCTACACAATATGTCGCGGAGCAGGCCGGGTCTTCGCACGTTTCTGACGTATACTTCGTCATGGTGAAAGCTGCTGGGAACACTGAACATATACACAGGGGTTATTCTAAGATGCTTTCCAGCACGGCCGCCTGCAAGCAGATCAAGTCGTGGGTGCTGCAATACTCTCCCTCTAGTGAATGATAGCATTACGATAACGTCGCAAAGAATCTCTCTAAATTCTTTTCATTTATTTCATTTATCATGTCATTTCATTTGATTTCAACCTTTACATTTTATGACCTCATATATTCAAATTCTGCGCTTCCCATTATCTGTATTTAAATATTTCAACCTTGACTTGTGCCGCAGACAGACAAAGAAACGAGTTGAACAAAATCATTTATACCCGTGGTTTGTTGTCCAGCCTCACATTATGCCATTCCCAGCAAACTGTTCAGATGAAAAATTCCATGAAATTTCCCTTTAAATTATGATTTGCATCCACTTTTTACAGAGGTACACAATAAAAAAATAGTAATCCTCCGACATCAAATATAAAAAAAAACAATATATTGAGAGACGTAAAAACTACATTGGGACTCTGTCTGTTCTATGTACTTTCCCCATACATAAATAAACGTGGTGTTGTAATCAAGTTGGTAGCCATCTTCTCTAACGTTCAAAAATAAATATCAAACACAAAACACGAGGCACATATGAGTCCCGTATGTTCCACCTTTCAGACACAGATCTCTGATAAAAAAAAAAAAAAAGAATCATGACCTAGACAAGGTTCTGACAGGTATTTAACCTTGAAGTTCAGGTCTAAGGTCAAAGCGATCTGTTTGTACGTACATTATTCAAGTTTCGGGTAGTTATCTCCACCAATCAGAACGCTACGGCCCGGACAACAGGGAGGCTCACTCACGGACACATACCCGACCTTGACTTTAAAGACAAAGGAGGAGACACTGGCATAGTCACGGTACGCGACACTCCCCCTCTGGAGTGTACGAACATACTCGACGTTGCATGAACATAATGGATCCAAATAGGAAAGTTATGATCCGAGCAAGGTTTGGCTGGAAGAAGAGCGAGATCATCAGCAAGCAAAATGATGACAACAATACGTCTGCCCAATACCTTGAAGATGAGATCTAATCCTATCGCCAGGATGTGTTCTCGTACACGAACTTATACATCATGTAAGTCTCGAAACGTATATCATTTTCCTCTTTTTAACATTTAGATCTTCCACTGATCAGAAACATATGTGAGACACCTTTCTATCTTGTCAAAAAAGTTCTGTCCCTAGGTGAAGTTATTCTCTCTCTCTCTCTCTCTCTCTCTCTCTCTCTCTCTCTCTCTCTCTCTCTCTCTCTCTCTCTCTCTCTCTCGTTTGAAGACTTGACCTTTAGAGGTATACTGGCTCTATGGAAGACGGGAAGACGAAAGAAGGAAGATAATCCCATAGTTTCACTGTATGAAAAAAAGGAATGAGAATTGGCTGATCAGTTAGATAAAAATCTATCTGACGGGCCACCAGCAATGATCATTACCGACGATAATCATTTCTTAAAATGTTTGAAATTTTAAAAGAAGTTAAACCCGTATATATATATATATATATATATATATATATATATATATATATATATATATATATATATATATATATATATATTTTTTTTTTTTTTTTTTTTTTTTGCTTTGTCGCTGTCTCCCGCGTTTGCGAGGTAGCGCAAGGAAACAGACGAAAGAAATGGCCCAACCCACCCCCATACACATGTATATACATACGTCCACACACGCAAATATACATACCTTCACAGCTTTCCATGGTTTACCCCAGACGCTTCACATGCCCTGATTCAATCCACTGACAGCACGTCAACCCCGGTATACCACATCGCTCCAATTCACTCTATTCCTTGCCCTCCTTTCACCCTCCTGCATGTTCAGGCCCCGATCACACAAAATCTTTTTCACTCCATCTTTCCACCTCCAATTTGGTCTCCCTCTTCTCCTCGTTCCCTCCACCTCCGACACATATATCCTCTTGGTCAATCTTTCCTCACTCATTCTCTCCATGTGCCCAAACCATTTCAAAACACCCTCTTCTGCTCTCTCAACCACGCTCTTTTTATTTCCACACATCTCTCTTACCCTTACGTTACTTACTCGATCAAACCACCTCACACCACACATTGTCCTCAAACATCTCATTTCCAGCACATCCATCCTCCTGCGCACAACTCTATCCATAGCCCACGCCTCGCAACCATACAACATTGATGGAACCACTATTCCTTCAAACATACCCATTTTTGCTTTCCGAGATAATGTTCTCGACTTCCACACATTCTTCAAGGCTCCCAGAATTTTCGCCCCCTCCCCCACCCTATGATCCACTTCCGCTTCCATTGTTCCATCCGCTGCCAGATCCACTCCCAGATATCTAAAACACTTCACTTCCTCCAGTTTTTCTCCATTCAAACTCACCTCCCAATTTACTTGACCCTCAACCCTACTGTACCTAATAACCTTGCTCTTATTCACATTTACTCTTAACTTTCTTCTTTCACACACTTTACCAAACTCAGTCACCAGCTTCGGCAGTTTCTCACATGAATCAGCCACCAGCGCTGTATCATCAGCGAACAGCAACTGACTCACTTCCCAAGCTCTCTCATCCCCAACAGACTTCATACCTGCCCCTCTTTCCAAAACTCTTGCATTCACCTCCCTAACAACCCCATCCATAAACAAATTAAACAACCATGGAGACATCACACACCCCTGCCGCAAACCTACATTCACCGAGAACCAATCACTTTCCTCTCTTCCTACACGTACACATGCCTTATATATATATATATATATATATATATATATATATATATATATATATATATATATATATATATATATATATATAATCAGTGGATTGAATCAAGGCATGTGAAGCGTCCGGGGTAAACCATGGAAAGCTGTGTAGGTATGTATATTTGTGTGTGTGGACGTGTGTATGTACATGTGTATGGGGGGGGTTGGGCCATTTCTTTCGTCTGTTTCCTTGCGCTACCTCGCAATACGCGGGAGACAGCGACAAAGTATAAAAAAAAAAAAAAAAAAAAAAAAATATATATATTACTTTATCATACTTGATCACCGTTTCCCGCGTCAGCGAAGTAATGCCAGGAAACAGACGAAGGTTGGCCCATCCACTCATATACACATATACATACATAAATCACATACACGTACATATTCATACATATACATATCAACATATACACATATACATACACACCCATATACATATATACACATGTACTTATTCATACCCGCTTGCCTTCATCAACTCCCTGCGCCACCCCCTGTGTCAGCGAGGTAGGGCCAGGAAAACAGACAAAAAAGGCCACATTCGTTCACACTTAGTCTCTAGCTGTCATGTGTAATACGCCGAAACCACAAGTCCCTATCTACATTCAGTCTCCACAGACCTTTCCGTGATTTATTCCCAAACGTTTCATATGCCCTGGTGCAGTCCACTGAAAGCACGTCGACCCCAGTATATCAAACTGTTCCAATTCACTTTATTCCTTGCACGCCGCCTCTCACCCTCCTGTATGTTCAGGTCACGATCGCTCAAAATTTTTTTCACTCAAACCTACCATCTCCAATTCGGTCTCCCGCTTATTCTTGTTCCCTACACCTCTGAAACATATATCCGATTTGTCAATCTTTCCTTACTCATTCTCTCCATGTGTCCAGCCACTTCAACACATCCTATTCTGCTCTCTTAACCACACTCTATTAATCATCACACATCTCTCTTACCCTTTCATTACTTAATTATCAATCCACCTCACATCAGAAACTGTCCTCAAACATTTCATTTCCAACACACCCACCCTCCTCCGTACAACCCTATCTCTATAGTCCAAGCCTTGCAACCATATAATATTGTTGGAAGTACTATTCCTTCAAACACTCATTTTTGCTTTCCGATATAACGTTCTCTCCATACATTCTTCAATGCTTCCAGAACCTTTACCTCCTCTCCCACCCTATGACTCACTTCCGCTTCCATGGTACCATTCGCTGCTAAGTCCACTTCCAGATAACTTAAACACTTCACTTCCTTCAATTTTTCTCCATTCACACTCACATCGCAACTAACTTGTCCTTCAACCCTGCTGAACCTAATAACCTTACTTTTATTCAAATTTACTCTCAACTTTCTCCTTTCACACACTTCTCCAAACTCAAATTTACTCTCAACTTTCTCCTTTCACACACTTCTCCAAACTCAGTCACCAACTTCCGCAGTTTATCACTCGGATCAGCCACCACCGCTGTATCATCGGCAAAAAAAACAACTGACTCACTTCCCAGGATCTCTCATCCCCAACAGACTGCATGCTCGCCCCCCTCTCCAAACCTCTTGCATTCACCTCCCTAACAACCCCATCCATAAACGAATTAAACAACCATGGGGACATCACACACACCTGCCGCAGACAGACCATCATTGGGAACCAATCACTCTCCTCTCTTTCTACTCGTACATATGCCTTACACCCTTGACAAAAACTTCTCACTGCTTCTAGCAGCTTATCTCCCACACCATATACTCTTAAGACCTTCTACGAAGCATCTCTATCCACCCTATGCCTTCTTCAGATCCATAAATGCTACATACAAATCCATTTGTTTTTCTAAGTATTTCTCACATTCTTCTAAGGAAACACCTGATCCACACATCCTCTACCACTTCTTGAACCACACTGCTCCTCCCCAATCTGATGCTCTGTACATGCCTTCACACTCTCAATCAATACCCTCCTATACAATTTTCCAGGAATACTCAACAAACTTATGCCTCTGTAGTTTGAACACTCACCTTTATCTTTTGCCTTTGTACAATGGCACTATTCATGCATTCCGTCAATCCTCAGGCACTTCACCACGATCCATACATACAGTGAATATCCATAACAGCCAATCAACAACACAGTCATCCCCTTTCTTAATAAATTCCATCGTAATACCATCCAAACCCACAGCCTTCCCGGATTTCAACTTCCGCAAGGCTTTCGCCACCTGTTCTCTCTCAACCAAACCATTCTCCCTGACCCTCTCACTTCGCACACCACCATAGCCAAAACACCTTACATCTGCCACTCTATCATCAAACGCATTCAACAAACCTTCAAAATACTCACGACATCTCCTTCTCACTTCATTGTTATCTGTTATCACTTCCACCCTGGTCTCCTTCACCGATGTTCCCATTTGTTCTCTTGTCTTACGCACGTTATTTACATCCTTCCAAAACATCTTTTTACTGTCCCTTAAAAAAAAGATGTTTTGGAGGGAGGTAATAATATATATATATATATATATATATATATATATATATATATATATATATATATATATATATATATATATATATATATATAACTGCTCAGAATACCTAACATGTTTCCACGCCATGGCCCACTGTTCAACGGCATCTGACACTCTTCATAAGATGAAGGTTGGTCTCCTACCATTAACCACCAATGTGTCAGTCAAAATAGGAGGAGGTACCATAACGGTCAATCCTCGTGTGGCCGGTCTCCAAAAAATGACGATGGGAAACAGGAGCTGGACCTAATGTGTCACGGGTCCAAGCCTGGTGGCGGGGACACGTAGAGACAGTTCATGAGAGCAGTGGCCGAAATAATACCTGTAGAACAGGGAGTGAGGCAGCGACATCACGATGGCCAGAAAGGGATGGTTGGAAAGAGGTGGTGTCTGGAGAGGGTTTTCGATTCCATTGTGGCTAATAGAGAGGTGGACGAGGAGCCAACTCTGATATGCGAGCAGTACTCCGCTGGAGCGAATAAAAACCTCCACAGATATGAAACAGCTGCTCAAGAGGAAAATAATCAAGGCAACTATACAACGCCCACAGGTTTCGGGATGCAAACTTTGATGATGATATTGATTTTGCGAGGCTTAAAGGTAGAGAGAGAGAGAGAGAGAGAGAGAGAGAGAGAGAGAGGGTGGAGGGGGTGGAATATGGTTATGCCCAACAGTTTACGTTGTTGAAAAAATGAACTACCATGCTGTTAATATAAACCGAGGCAAACGAGTCACACTTGGATGCGCGACTGAAGTCAACCATGTTACTATATATATATATATATATATATATATATATATATATATATATATATATATATATATATATATATACGAATAAAGTGCATATGAATGCGCACCTTCAGAGAACATAAAAACCTCCAACAACCAGGATCGAACGCGGGACACACAATTTGTGTGTGTGTGTGTGTGTAAACAATTTCATTTATTAACTTTACATGAAAGTTGTTATTCGTAAGTCGTCATCGGAGGTGAGCATCACGTCGTGGAGGCTATAACCTCCATAACCAGTTCAATATACCAAGAAACAGCAACAACCTAGGCTAGACAAGTTAGCGAGTATCACTCCCACTGACGCTCGAGGCTCCGTCTGATACGGTCTCTTTTTTTTCCTCTCTCTCTCTCTCTCTCTCTCTCTCTCTCTCTCTCTCTCTCTCTCTCTCTCTCTCTCTCTCTGTAGAACACATTTTCTTTCCTGACCCGAGGCCGATTCACCATTTCTGTCCACTCAGGTCATGGCCACCTCCCACACGGCTGGCTGCCGACGGGGGAGGGGCAGAGTGAGCGTGGGTGGTGGGGAGAGCAACGTCACGTCACACAAGACTTCGTGCAATACAGTTTCGTACCAAATAAGACTTCCAACTCACACGACTTAACATATAAATATGTGTGAGGCCACAGATCTCTGGTGTATTGAAATTCAGCTTATTATAGCCTGTGAGAAGAGCCAGTTCAAAATTTCTTTAAATATATATATCTATTTATTTATTTATACTTATCTTGCTTTATCGCTGTCTCCCGCGTTAGCGAGGTAGCGCAAGGAAACAGACGAAAGAATGGCCGAACCCACCCACATACACATGGATATACATACACGTCCACACACGCAAATATACATACCTATACATCTCAACGTATACATATATATATACACACACAGACGTGTACATATATACACATGTACATAATTCATACTGTCTGCCTTTATTCATTCCCACCGCCACCTCGCCACACATGAAATAACAACCCCCTCCCCCCTCATGTGTGCGAGGTAGCGCTAGGAAAAGACAACAAAGGCCCCATTCGTTCACACTCAGTCTCTAGCTGTCATTTAATAATGCACCGAAACCACAGCTCCCTTTCCACATCCAGGCCCCACAGAACTTTCCATGGTTTACCCCAGACGCTTCACATGCCCTGGTTCAATCCATTGATAGCACGTCGACATATATATATATATATATATATATATATATATATATATATATATATATATATATATATATATATATATATATATATTCTTTTTTTTTTTTTTTTTTGCTTTGTCGCTGTCTCCCGCGTTTGCGAGGTAGCGCAAGGAAACAGACGAAAGAAATGGCCCAACCCACCCCCATACACATGTATATACATACGTCCACACACGCAAATATACATACCTTCACAGCTTTCCATGGTTTACCCCAGACGCTTCACATGCCCTGATTCAATCCACTGACAGCACGTCAACCCCGGTATACCACATCGATCCAATTCACTCTATTCCTTGCCCTCCTTTCACCCTCCTGCATGTTCAGGCCTCGATCACACAAAATCTTTTTTACTCCATCTTTCCACCTCCAATTTGGTCTCCCACTTCTCCTCGTTCCCTCCACCTCCGACACATATATCCTCTTGGTCAATCTTTCCTCACTCATTCTCTCCATGTGCCCAAACCATTTCAAAACACCCTTTCCTGCTCTCTCAACCACGCTCTTTTTATTTCCACACATCTCTCTTACCCTTACGTTACTTACTCGATCAAACCACCTCACACCACACATTGTCCTCAAACATCTCATTTCCAGCACATCCATCCTCCTGCGCACAACTCTATCCATAGCCCACGCCTCGCAACCATACAACATTGTTGGAACCACTATTCCTTCAAACATACCCATTTTTGCTTTCCGAGATAATGTTCTCGACTTCCACACATTCTTCAAGGCTCCCAGGATTTTCGCCCCCTCCCCCCCCTATGATCCACTTCCGCTTCCATGGTTCCATCCGCTGCCAGATCCACTCCCAGATATCTAAAACACTTTACTTCCTCCAGTTTTTCTCCATTCAAACTTACCTCCCAATTGACTTGACCCTCAACCCTACTGTACCTAATTACCTTGCTCTTATTCACATTTACTCTTAGCTTTCTTCTTTCACACACTTTACCAAACTCAGTCACCAGCTTCTGCAGTTTCTCACATGAATCAGCCACCAGCGCTGTATCATCAGCGAACAACAACTGACTCACTTCCCAAGCTCTCTCATCCCCAACAGACTTCATACTTGCCTCTCTTTCCAAAACTCTTGCATTCACCTCCCTAACAACTCCATCCATAAACAAATTAAACAACCATGGAGACATCACACACCCCTGCCGCAAACCTACATTCACTGAGAACCAATCAATATATGACTGAGAATATAAAGAAGAATGTTATGCAGATTGAAATAAAAAACCTACAAGAATATTTCCACTGGCAAATTACATCAATAAATTCTATATGTGCGCTGTTCAGGTTTATGTTAACCCAACATGGATAAACTATCATTACGAGTTAAAATGAATTATGAGACATATCCTCTGATACTATTATGGAGGAAAGCCTTTCACGCGGGCACGGCATACACACACACACACACACACACACACACACACACACACACACACTCTAAGCTACTTCCGTTTCAGCAGACCTTATCTGCCTCTCGATCTTATATGAGGGAACCAGGCTGTCTCTATGTACCATCTGGAGGGTTGAGGGAAACAAAACCTCGCCTCAGAACCACAGAACATGACGACAATGTGTCTCACTTTCCAACAAGGTTTATCGGGCAGTTCCCTCCCTCTTGAATGGACTCTGATTCATAATTCTGTCAAGTTCGATCTCAAGACTTCCGGTATTCTGATCGGTGAGAATTCACGTCAGCTTTTGATATTGGTTCAGAATTTTCATGAAATTTTACATGAATATCTCTCATACTTCTTCACAAGCTAACGTTGATATCTTTTATGTCAAACTCATGATAATCTGCTATAACAAACGAGGTCAAACTCCTTCGAATGAGATGAAAAATGAAGAATAACTTTGACAAAACTTTATAACTATAATCATTAATATTCATATTCTTTTTCTCTTCTTTTCTCAAGTCATATCAATCGTATTCCAAGTTATAACTACCGTTCTTAAGTTTAGATTTCAGGTTTCAACTAACAAGTTTGCCCATGTTGTGTGTCCACGTTCTGGACAACTAAACTGCCTGTCTTCCCACTTGCTGGCTGCACACCTACGTGTTTATACAGTAGCCTGAAGCCCTCCCAAGAGGAAAATGTTCGTCATCAAAGCAGTGGTCGGCAGGAACTGTGTGTGTTAGTATTTCCTTATCTATACACTTGGTCATTCAATCACGTACCTCCTACTGATAAAGTGTTCTAATTACTAACAAGAAATTACCAGTGTTTTGATCCGACACACGTATAACAATGCCCGCCATAACCAAGCAACCATCAAGAACGCTAAGCGACATGTACCGGAAAGTTTCCGAAAAAGAAAGGAGAATAAAAATCATCTGTCGTGCTACCGGCATGGAACGACGTAGCGATGTTGAAACTGTACGAGCACAAGAGTGTAAACCATGTGCTTCATACGAGACCCAGTACAGCAGCCGCTGTCCTCACACCCCACACCCAGCCTCAGAAGCTTAAGTTGGAGAGAGAGACTGATTATCTCATTTGATCGTACACGACTTGGACGAGGTCACAGACTATGTGCGGACGTACCACACTAACCGTGTCAGACTACAGACAGATGTTGGCGTTTCCGAACAGGTTAGTAAACACACAAGTGACCAGTGGTGTGATTCAGGGCGGGGGACAGTGGGTCAACTGTTTACTGTAAGATCAGAGACGCGACAAACACATTCTCCAGACTTCCTCTGAGCTTTCTAATGTAATTTGACTCTACAACAGAATGAATCATAAATTCACCGAGACAAAGTGCGCCTTGGTCCTTGTTACTTATGTCTTAACATTCTTCTCTAGCAATTACAATTGCCTGATATACAGCAATTACTCAGAGAACATATTTCGTGTCATTTTGCAAAATCGCTTGAAGTATTGTCTTTTGCGCCGACACAGAAATTTCAAAATGTTAAACTATGAAGACTATCCAATTTTGGTTCTGACGTAAGATAGGGCATCTGACTTAATAACACTATGCTGCAGATACCGTTAAATCCAACAACATGAACAGTTGTTTGAAAGCAGTGAAAGCTTAAATCAATCTGAGGCGAAGGAAAAAAATAGACAATTTTCGTGACATTAATAACCAAATACACAGACTAATAATAAAACATATAATCTCAGTCTAATAACTGGAAAATAAAGTAGAACCGATGATATTCATAACAGTATTAAATCGAACAGGTCAAGTGCTTCTATGTCACGTGTCAAAAAAGATATCCAAGTAATCTTTGAAATAAGCTCGCACTTGGTGGGTAAGGCTATAAAACACTATTCCTACCTACTAAAATATGCGACGTTTATTATTTTCAGTCAAACTGTAATCAGAAAACAAGTTATCGAATCATTTTGTCGTAAGTCTAAACGAGATGAAATCTCATCCAACACATACACACCAGGGTGAACATTTCTACTCTCTTGATACGACACCTTAAACGTACATACATATACTGCGATATCCTACAAATATAGAGTCAATGTCAACAAATTCTTTTAGCAGGAGTCAAGGCAAAGTCTTCTGAGGAGCCATTATAGACAGATATTGGAAAAAGGTAAGAACAAAGGACGTAAGGGGAGTGGGGGAGGAATGGGATGTATTTAGGGAAGCAGTGATGGCTTGCGCAAAAGATGCTTGTGGCATGAGAGGCGTGGGAGGTGGGCAGATTAGAAAGGGTAGTGAGTGGTGTGATGAAGAAGTAAGATTACTAGTGAAAGAGAAGAGAGAGGCATTTCGACGATTTTTGCAAAGAAATAATGCAAATGAGTGGGAGATGTATAAAAGAAAGAGGCAGGAGGTCAAGAGAAAGGTGCAAGAGGTGAAAAAGAGGGCATATGAGAGTTGGGGTGAGAGAGTATCATTAAATTTCAGGGAGAATAAAAAGATGTTTTGGAAGGAGGTAAATAAAGTGCGTAAGACAAGGGAGCAAATGGGAACTTCAGTGAAGGGGCTAATGGGGAGATGATAACAAGTAGAGGTGATGTGAGAAGGAGATGGAGTGAGTATTCTGAAGGTTTGTTGAATGTGTTTGATGACAGAGTGGCAGATATAGGGTGTTTTGGTCGAGGTGGTGTGCAAAGTGAGAGGGTTAGGGAAAATGATTTGGTAAACAGAGAAGAGGTAGTAAAAGCTTTGCGGAAGATGAAAGCCGGCAAGGCAGCGGGTTTGGATGGTATTGCAGTGGAATTTATTAAAAAAGGGGGTGACTGCATTGTTGACTGGTTGGTAAGATTATTCAATGTATGTATGACTCTTGGTGAGGTGCCTGAGGACTGGCGGAAGGCTTGCATAGTGCCATTGTACAAAGGCAAAGGGGATAAGAGTGAATGCCCAAATTACAAAGGTATAAGTTTGTTGAGTATTCCCGGGAAATTATATGGGAGGGTATTGATTGAGAGGGTGAAGGCATGTACAGAGCATCAGATTGGGGAAGAGCAGTGTGGTTTCAGAGGTGGTAAAGGATGTGTGGGACACGTGTTTGCTTTGAAGAATGTATAAGAGAAATAATTAGAAAAGCAAATGGATTTGTATGAAGCATTTATGGATCTGGAGAATGCATATGATAAGAGCTGATAGAGATGCTCTAGCTGTCATGTGTAATGCACCCAAACCACAGCTCCCTTCCCAAATCCAGGCCTCACAAAACCTTCCATGGTTTACCTCAGACGCTTCACATGCCCTGGTTCAATCCACTGACAGCACGTCGACCCCTGTATACCACATCGTTCCAATTTACTATTCCTTACACACCTTTCATCTTCCTGTATGTTTAGGCCCCGATCGCTCAAAACGATTTTCACTCTATCCTTCCACCTCCAATTTGGTCTCCCACTTCTCCTCGTTCCCTCCACCTCTGACACATATACCATCTTTGTCATTCTTTCTTCACTCATTCTCTCCATGTGACCAAACCATTTCAATTAGCCTCTTATGCTCTCTCAACCACACTCTTTTTATTACCACACATTTCTCTTACCCTTGCATTACTTACTCGATCAAACTACCTCACACCACATATTGTCCTCAAACATCTTTCCAACACATCCACCCTTCTACGCACAACCCTATCTATAGCCAATGCCTCGCAACCATATAACATTGTTGGAACCATTATTCCTTCAAGCATACCCATATTTGCTCTCCGAGATAACGTTCTCGCCTTCCACACATTTTTCAACGTTCCCCGAACCTTCGCCCCCTCCTCCACCCTGTGACTCACTTCCGCTGCCATGGTTCCATCCGTTGCCAAATCCACTCCCAGATATCGAAAAACACTTCACTTCCTCCAGTTTTTCTCCATTCAAACTTACCCCCCAATTTACTAGTCCCTCAACCCTATTGTACCTATTAAGCTTGCTCTTATTCACATTTACTCTAAGCTTTCTTCTTTCACACGTTTTACCAAACTCAGTCACCAGCTTCTGCAGTTTCTTACCCGAATCAGCCACCAGCGATGCATCATCAGCAAACAACAACTGACTCACTTCCCAAGCCCCCTCTCATCCACAACAGACTGCATACTTGCCCCTCTCTCCCAAACTCTTGCATTCACTTCCCTAACAACCCCATCCATAAACAAATAGAACAACTATGGAGTCATCACGCACCCCTGCCGCAGACATACATTCACTGGGAACCAGTCACTTTCCTCTCTTCCTACTCGCACACATGCCTTACATCCTCCATAAAAACTTTTCAATGCTTCTAGCAACTTACCCCCACACCATATACTCTTAATACCTTCCACAGAGCATCTCTATCAACTCTATCCTATGCCTTATCTAGATCCGTAAATACCACAAACAAATCCATCTGTTTTGCTAAGTATTTCTCACATACATTCTACAAAGCATACACCTGATCCACATATCCTCTACCACTTCTGAAACTACACTGCTTTTCCTCAATCTGATGCTCCGTACATACCTTCACCCTCTCAATCAACACACCTCCCATATAATTTCCCAAGAATACTCAACAAACTTATACCTCTGTAATCTGAACATTCACCTGTATCCCCTTTGCCTTTACACAATGCCACTATGCATGCATTCCGCCAATTCTCGGCTACTTCACCATGAACCATACATATATTGAATAATCCCATCAACCAGTCAACAACACCGTCACCCACTTTTTAAATAAATTCCACTGCAAAACCATCCAATCCCGCCGCCTTGCCGGCTTTCATCTTCCGCAAAGCTTCCACTACCTCTTCTCTGTTTACCAAATCATTCTCCCTGACCCTCTCACATCAAACACCACCTCGACCAAAACACTCTATATCTGCCACTCTATCATCAAACACATTCCACAAACCTTCAAAATACTCACTCCATCTCGTTCTCACTTCACCATTACTTGTTACTACTCCCCATTTGCCCCCTACACCGATGTTCCCATTTGCTCTCTTGTCTTACGCACTTTATATACCTCCTTCCAATACATCTTTTTATTCTCCCTAAAATTTAACGATAATCTCTCATGCCAACTCTCTTCCAATACATCTTTTTTATTCTCCCTAATATCTAACGATACTCTCTCATCCCAACTATCACTTGCCCTCTTTTTCACCTCTTGCACCTTTCTCTTGACCTCCTGCCTCTCTCTTCTATACATCTCCCACTCATTTGCAGTATTTCCCTGCAAAAATCGTCCAAATGCCTCTCTCTTCTTTTTCACCGACAATCTTACTTCTTCATCCCACCACTCACTACCCTTTCTTATCTGCCAAACTCCCACCTTTCTCATGCCACAGGCATCTTTTGCACACGCCATCACTGATTCCCTAAATACATCCCATTCCTCCCCCACTCCCCTTATGTCATTTGCTCTCACCTCATTCTATTCTACACTCAATCTCTCCTGGTACTTCCTCACACAAGTCTCCTCTCCAAGCTTTCTTACTCTCACCACTCTCTTCATCCCAACATTCTCTCTTCTTTTCTGAAAACCTTTACAAATCTTCACCATCGCCTCCACAAGGTAATGATCAGACATCCCTCCAGTTGCACCTCTCAGCACATTAACATCCAAAAGTCTCTCTTTCACGCGCCTATCAATTAACACGTAATCCAATAACGCTCGCTGGCCATCTCTCCTACTTATATACGTATAATTATGTATATTTCTCTTTTTAAACCAGGTATTCCCAGTCACCTGTCCTTTCTCAGCATACAAATCTACAAGCTCTTCACCATTTCCACTTACAGCGCTGAACACCCCATGTACACCAATTATACCCTAAACTGCCACATGACTCACCTTTGCATTCAAATCACCCATCACTATGACCCTGTCTCGTGCATCAAAGCTGCTAACGCACTCACGCATCTTCTTCCAAAACACTTGCCTCTCATGATCTTTCTTCTCATGACCAGGTGCATAGGCACCAATAATCACCCATCTCTCTCCGTCCACTTTCAGTTTTACTCATATCAATCTAGAATATACTTTCTTAAACTCTATCACATACTCCCACAACTCCTGCTTCAGGAGTGGTGCTACTCCTTCCTTTGCTCTTGCCCTCTCACCAACCCTTGACTTTACTGTCAAGACATTCCCAAACCACTCTTCCCCTTGAGCTTCGTTTCACTCGAAACCAAAACATCTAGGTTCCTTTCCTCAAGCTTACTGCCTATCTCTCTGTTTTTCTCATCTTGGTTACATCCACACACATTTAAACACCCCAATCTAAGCCTTCGGGAGGATGAGCACTCCCCGCATGACTCCTTGTTCAGTTTCTCCATTTAGAAAGTTAAAATACAAGGAGGGGAGGGTTTCTATCCCCACGCTCAAGTCCCCTTTAGTCGCCTTCTACGACACGCAGAAAATGCGTGAGAAGTATTCTTTCTCCCTTATCCCCAGGGATATATATATATATATATATATATATATATATATATATATATATATATATATATATGTGTGTGTGTGTGTGTGTGTGTGTGTGTGTGTGTGTGTATGTGTGTGTGTGTGTGTGTGTGTGTGTGTACAGAGCATCAGATTGGGGAAGAGCAGTGTGGTGTCAGAAGTGGTAGAGGATGTGTGGATCAGGTGTTTGCTTTGAAGAATGTATGTGAGAAATACTTAGAAAAGCAAATGGATTTGTATGTAGCATTTATGGATCTGGAGAAGGCATATGATAAGAGTTGATAGAGATGCTCTGTGGAAGGTATTAAGAATATATGGTGTGGGAGGAAAGTTGTTAGAAGCAGTGAAAAGTTTTTATCGAGGATGTAAGGCATGTGTGCGTGTAGGAAGAGAGGAAAGTGATTGGTTCTCAGTGAATGTAGGTTTGCGGCAGGGGTGTGTGATGTCTCCATGGTTGTTTAATTTGTTTATGGATGGGGTTGTTAGGGAGGTGAATGCAAGAGTTTTGGAAAGAGGGGCAAGTATGAAGTCTGTTGGGGATGAGAGAGCTTGGGAAGTGAGTCAGTTGTTGTTCGCTGATGATACAGCGCTGGTGGCTGATTCATGTGAGAAACTGCAGAAGCTGGTGACTGAGTTTGGTAAAGTGTGTGAAAGAAGAAAGTTAAGAGTAAATGTGAATAAGAGCAAGGTTATTAGGTACAGTAGGGTTGAGGGTCAATTCAATTGGGAGGTGAGTTTGAATGGAGAAAAACTGGGGGAAGTGAAGTGTTTTAGATATCTGGGAGTGGATCTGGCAGCGGATGGAACCATGGAAGCGGAAGTGGATCATAGGGTGGGGGAGGGGGCGAATATTCTGGGAGCCTTGAAGAATGTGTGGAAGTCGAGAACATTATCTCGGAAAGCAAAAATGGGTATGTTTGAAGGAATAGTGGTTCCAACAATGTTGTATGGTTGCGAGGCGTGGACTATGGATAGAGTTGTGCGCAGGAGGATGGATGTGCTGGAAATGAGATGTTTGAGGACAATGTGTGGTGTGAGGTGGTTTGATCGAGTAAGTAACGTAAGGGTAAGAGAGATGTGTGGAAATAAAAAGAGCGTGGTTGAGAGAGCAGAAGAGGGTGTTTTGAAATGGTTTGGTCACATGGAGAGAATGAGTGAGGAAAGATTGACCAAGAGGATATATGTGTCGGAGGTGGAGGGAACGAGGAGAAGAGGGAGACCAAATTGGAGGTGGAAAGATGGAGTGAAAAAGATTTTGTGTGATCGGGGCCTGAACATGCAGGAGGGTGAAAGGAGGGCAAAGGATAGAGTGAATTGGAGCGATGTGGTATACCGGGGTTGACGTGCTGTCAGTGGATTGAATCAAGGCATGTGTATGGGGGTGGGTTGGGCCATTTCTTTCGTCTGTTTCCTTGCGCTACCTCGCAAACGCGGGAGACAGCGACAAAGCGACAAAAAAAAAAAAAAAAAATATATATATATATATATATATATATATATATATATATATATATATATATATATATATATATATACTGTAGGAGAGTATGTGGTCTTAGAATTATCTCGAACATCTGGGGAAGGTTTGGTGAAGGTGTTTAGAATTTCTTGGTTGATGACTACATGTTGAAGTAATGGCAGCCTTCAATGCACTGGGAGATGATAAACCTAGCTGACTAACCAACCAGAAATGTTTGAAGTACAAACGATACACTGGATAAATATGCATCAAAGATCTATTCTTCCTTTACCTCTCTATTTTCCCATATCTGATCATTCCAGTACATGGACAGCACATACAGCAAACAGATAACAGAAGACTTTCCGGCTTACAGTGAGGAAACCTGGTGAAGGAAATGAAGACCTTTATACAAATGCTTTCCCCGTCGTTGCTTGGAGAGCGGATATGATCGTCTCAAAACTTTTCATAAAGAGGGCTACACTGCACAGACAACCAAAACATCCCATTTTCACTGTCTCCCACACTGAAAAATAGCTGCTTAGCGCGTTCGCTTCAATGCAGAGACATTTAAGCTCCTTCAATCTTACTTCACAGCGGTATACTGCTCAGTCTTACAAAACCACTTTTGGTCCTCTGGATAAGCAAAAGACCAGAATTATACCACACAAGCAAGATGTACTGTAAAGAGCGAGTTGAGGGTTCCATATGTCGTCTGGTGTTCTGTAGTGATTCTCCAAAAATGAATCCCAACAACTGCTTTCTTGGTGGCAGCTGTAATGTGTTCAGTTAATTTACGATACTAACTGACGTGGAATCCCAGCCTGATCCTTCTGTCCCGAGATCTCTGTCATCATTTCTCCAAGCATCCTGTCTTCGTATCTTTTGTTCTACAGGGTGAAGCAAAAGTCACTGTCCACCTGCCGTTGACGATAAGTATGATCAGAGACGCCCGTCTGCTGTGCCAATTCACGAGCTTTGCATCATGCCATCCGTAATATCCAATATGTTCTCCTCTGTTACGACCGTCTACTTGCCGGACCTCGGCGCGTCCGCAACCTATCCAGTTTCACGAACATTGGCAGTTAACCAACGCACTGCGTTGCGACGTAGTACGGGAGCGTCCGGACACTTCTCAGCACACTTCTGTTGCACTTCATCTGTACACTGGTGTGCGCTAGGTAACACCGTGCTCCATCAAGCAACACTCGAGCCTCTACCGACAAAACCATTATCACATCCGGACACGCTCGCCTTCCAGGAAACGCTGAGGACACACTGCGTGAGGAAGGAATGGAGTGGAGGATGGGAGGAGATCTTAGACGAGGTTGATAATGCGTCGGTCATTTTCCACACTTCCTTAATTCTTATCAAGAGTAAAATCCAATCTCCAACTCGGTATACAGTGAGACTTTGGTAGTTAGACTATTTCTCGATGATCTATAAATGTCAGAGATAACTGGGCTAAGGACTGGGCCTTGTGGGGAATCTTATCATTCCCTTTAACAATAATGCCTGTGATCTTATCTGTGCCCTAGGGCTGTCATTCAACTGCATAGCTACATACTAAAACCACGAGACTATCTTAAATAACAATCATATGGCAATTCATCACAGGCCTTTTGAAAATCTAAAGAAATGACCTAAGCTGCTGTCTTTCCCTCCTACTTGTTATACACTAAGCTGAAAAATTCCAGTAAAATGGTAAGACGGGATCTACCACCATCGCAACCAAGCTGACTATCATCAGTTACCAGATTCTTTTCCTTTCTAGAATAATAATCTTTAATCGTTCTGTCTAGAAACATAAGAAGCAGATCATGTGGGTCATATTTCTCCCTCACATACTGGAAAATGTCCAACTGCTTTTAACTCCTTGTGCACTTTCTCCACAAGTAATGACTGGTTCTGTTGTTCTTTGTCAAAGGATTCGCCTGGAATTTATAAAAAAAAAAAAAAAGGGGGGGGTGACTGTGTTGTTGATTGGTTGGTAAGGATATTCAATGTATGTTTGGATCATGGGGAAGTGTCTGAGGATTGGGAGAATGCATGCATAGTGCCATTGCACAAAGGAAAAGGGGATAAAGGTGAGTCTTTTGAATTACAGAGGCATAAGTTTGTTGAGTATTCCTGGGAAATTATATGGGAGGGTATTGATTGAGAGGGTAAAGGCATGTACAGAGCATTAGATTGAGGAAGAGCAGTGTGGTTTCAGAAGTGGTAGAGGACTTGTGGATCACGGTGTTTGCTTTGAAGAATGTATGTAGACAAATACTAAAACAGAAGGGTTTGTATGTGGCATTTATGGATCTGGAGAAGGCATATGATAGGGTTGATAGAGATGCTCTGTGGAAGATTTAAGAGTATATGGTGGGGAAGGCAAGTTGCTAGAAGCAGTGAAAAGTTTTTACAGAGGATGTAAGGCATGTGTACGAGTAGGAAGAGAGGAAAGTGACTGGTTCCCAGTAAATGTCGGTTTGCGGCAGAGGTGCGTGATGTCTCTATGGTTGTTTAATTTCTTTATGGATGGTGTGGTTAGGGAGGTGAAAGCAAGCGCTTTGGAAGAGGGAGTATGTATGCAGTCCGTTCTGGATGAGAAGGCTTGGGAAGTGAGTCAGTTGTTGTTCGCTGATGATACAGCGCTGGTGGCTGATTCGGGTGAGAAACTGCAGAAGTTGGTGACTGAGTTTGAAAAGTGTGTAAGATAAAAAAGTTGAGAGTAAATGTGAATAAGAGCAAGGTTATTAGGTTCAGTAGGGTCGATGGACAAGTTAACTGGGATGTAAGTTTGAATGGAGAAAAAACGGAGGGAGTGAAGTGTTTTAGATATCTGGGAGTGGACTTAGCAGCGGATGGAACCATGGAAGCGGAAGCGAGTCACAGGGAAGAGGAGGTAGCGAAGGTTCTGAGAGCGCTGAAGAATGTGTGGAAGGCGAGAACGTTATCTCGGAGAGCAAAAATGGGTATGTTTGAAGGAATAGTGGTTCCAACAATGTTATATGGTTGCGAGGCATGGGCTATAGATAGGGTTGTGCGGAGGAGGATGGATGCGTTGGAAATGAAATGTTTGAGCACAATATATGGTGTGAGGTGGTTTGATCGAGTAAGTAATGAAAGGGTAAGAGAGATGTGTGGTAATAAAAAGAGTGTGGTTGAGAGAGCAGAAGAGGGTGCGTTGAAATGGTTTGGACACATAGAAAGATTGAGTGCCGAAAGATTGACAAAAAGGATATATGTGTCAGAGATGGAGGTAAGATGGAAAAGCGGGAGACCAAATTGAGGTGAAAGGATGGAGTGAAAAAGATTTTGAGTGATCGGGGCATGAACATGCAGGAGGGTGAAAGGCGTACAAGGATTGGAGTGAACTGGAACGATGTGGTATATATATATATATATATATATATATATATATATATATATATATATATATATATATATATATATATATGAGGAAATAATTGGTATACATGGGGTGTTCAGTGTTGTAAATGGAAATGGTGAAGAGCTTGTAGATTTATGTGCTGAAAAAGGACTGGTGATTGGGAATACCTGGTTTAAAAAACGAGATATACATAAGTATACGTATGTAAGTAGGAGAGATGGCCAGAGAGCGTTATTGGATTACGTGTTAATTGACAGGCGCGCGAAAGAGAGACTTTTGGATGTTAATGTGCTGAGAGGTGCAACTGGAGGGATGTCTGATCATTATCTTGTGGAGGCTAAGGTGAAGATTTGTATGGGTTTTCAGAAAAGAAGAGCGAATGTTGGGGTGAAGAGGGTGGTGAGAATAAGTATACGTATGTAAGTAGGAGAGATGGCCAGAGAGCGTTATTGGATTACGTGTTAATTGACAGGCGCGCGAAAGAGAGACTTTTGGATGTTAATGTGCTGAGAGGTGCAACTGGAGGGATGTCTGATCATTATCTTGTGGAGGCTAAGGTGAAGATTTGTATGGGTTTTCAGAAAAGAAGAGCGAATGTTGGGGTGAAGAGGGTGGTGAGAGTAAGTGAGCTTGGGAAGGAGACTTGTGTGAGGAAGTACCAGGAGAGACTGAGTACAGAATGGAAAAAGGTGAGAACAATGGAAGTACGGGGAGTGGGGGAGGAATGGGATGTATTTAGGGAATCAGTGATGGATTGCGCAAAAGATGCTTGTGGCATGAGAAGAGTGGGAGGTGGGTTGATCAGAAAGGGTAGTGAGTGGTGGGATGAAGAAGTAAGATTATTAGTGAAAGAGAAGAGAGAGGCATTTGGATGATTTTTGCAGGGAAAAAATGCTATTAAGTGGAAGATGTATAAAAGAAAGAGACAGGAGGTCAAGAGAAAGGTGCAAGAGGTGAAAAAGAGGGCAAATGAGAGTTGGGGTGAGGGAGTATCATTAAATTTTAGGGAGAATAAAAAGATGTTCTGGAAGGAGGTAAATAAAGTGCGTAAGACAAGGGAGCAAATGGGAACTTCAGTGAAGGGCGCAAATGGGGAGGTGATAACAAGTAGTGGTGATGTGAGAAAGAGATGGAGTGAGTATTTTGAAGGTTTCTTGAATGTGTTTGATGATAGAGTGGCAGATATAGGGTGTTTTGGTCGAGGTGGTGTGCAAAGTGAGAGGGTTAGGGAAAATGATTTGGTAAACAGAGAAGAGGTAGTAAAAGCTTTGCGGAAGATGAAAGCCGGCAAGGCAGCAGGTTTGGATGGTATTGCAGTGGAATTTATTAAAAAAGGGGGTGACTATTATTGACTGGTTGGTAAGGTTATTTAATGTATGTATGACTCATGGTGAGGTGCCTGAGGATTGGCGGAATGCGTGCATAGTGCCATTGTACAAAGGCAAAGGGGATAAGAATGAGTGCTCAAATTTCAGAGGTATAAGTTTGTTGAGTATTCCTGGTAAATTATATGGGAGGGTATTGATTGAGAGGGTGAAGGCATGTACAGAGCATCAGATTGGGGAAGAGCAGTGTGGTTTCAGAAGTGGTATAGGATGTGTGGATCAGGTGTTTGCTTTGAAGAATGTATGTGAGAAATACTTAGAAAAGCAAATGGATTTGTATGTAGCATTTATGGATCTGCAGAAGGCATATGATGAGTTGATAGAGATGCTCTGTGGAAGGTATTAAGAATATATGGTGTGGGAGGCAAGTTGTTAGAAGCAGTGAAAAGTTTTTATCGAGGATGTAAGGCATGTGTACGTGTAGGAAGAGAGGAAAGTGATTGGTTCTCAGTGAATGTAGGTTTGCGGCAGGGGTGTGTGATGTCTCCATGGTTGTTTAATTTGTTTATGGATGGGGTTGTTAGGGAGGTGAATGCAAGGGTTTTGGAAAGAGGGGCAAGTATGAAGTCTGTTGTGGATGAGAGAGCTTGGGAAGTGAGTCAGTTGTTCGCTGATGATACAGCGCTGGTGGCTGATTCATGTGAGAAACTGAAGAAGCTGGTGACTGAGTTTGGTAAAGTGTGTGAAAGAAGAAAGTTAAGAGTAAATGTGAATAAGAGCAAGGTTATTAGGTACAGTAGGGTTGAGGGTCAACTCAATTGGGAGGTAAGTTTGAATGGAGAAAAACTGGAGGAAGTAAAGTGTTTTAGATACCTGGGAGTGGATCTGGCAGCGGATGGAACCATGGAAGCGGAAGTGGATCATAGGGTGGGGGAGGGGGCGAAAATTCTAGGAGCCTTGAAGAATGTGTGGAAGTCGAGAACATTATCTCGGAAAGCAAAAATGGGTAAGTTTGAAGGAATAGTGGTTCCAACAATTTTGTATGGTTGCGAGGCGTGGGCTATGGATAGAGTTGTGCGCAGGAGGGTGGATGTGCTGGAAATGAGATGTTTGAGGACAATGTGTGGTGTGAGGTGGTTTGATCGAGTAAGTAACGTAAGGGTAAGAGAGATGTGTGGAAATAAAAAGAGCGTGGTTGAGAGAGCAGAAGAGGGTGTTTTGAAATGGTTTGGGCACATGGAGAGAATGACTGAGGAAAGACTGACCAAGAGGATATATGTGTCGGAGGTGGAGGGAACGAGGAGAAGTGGGAGACCAAATTGGAGGTGGAAAGATGGAGTGAAAAAGATTTTGTGTGATCGGGGCCTGAACATGCAGGAGGGTGAAAGGAGGGCAAGGAATAGAGTGAACTGGATCGATGTGGTATACCGGGGTTGACGGGCTGTCAGTGGATTGAATTAGGGCATGTGAAGCGTCTGGGGTAAACCATGGAAAGCTGTGTAGGTATGTATATTTGCGTGTGTGGACGTATGTATATACATGTGTATGGGGGTGGGTTGGGCCATTTCTTTCGTCTGTTTCCTTGCGCTACCTCGCAAACGCGGGAGACAGCGACAAAGAAAAAAAAAAAAAAAAAAAATATATATATATATATATATATATATATATATATATATATATATATATATATTAGGTACAGTAGGGTTGAGGGTCAAGTCAATCGGGAGGTGAGTTTGAATGGAGAAAAACTGGAGGAAGTGAAGTGTTTTAGATATCTGGGAGTGGATCTGGCAGCGGATGGAATCATGGAAGCGGAAGTGGATCATAGGGTGGGGGAGGGGGCGAAAATTCTGGGAGCCTTGAAGAATGTGTGGAAGTCGAGAACATTATCTCGGAAAGCAAAAATGGGTATGTTTGAAGGAATAGTGGTTCCAACAATGTTGTATGGTTGCGAGGCGTGGGCTATGGATAGAGTTGTGCGCAGGAGGATGGATGTGCTGGAAATGAGATGTTTGAGGACAATGTGTGGTGTGAGGTGGTTTGATCGAGTAAGTAACGTAAGGGTAAGAGAGATGTGTGGAAATAAAAAGAGCGTGGTTGAGAGAGCAGAAGAGGGTGTTTTGAAATGGTTTGGGCACATGGAGAGAATGACTGAGGAAAGATTGACCAAGAGTATATATGTGTCGGAGGTGGAGGGAACGAGGAGAAGAGGGAGACCAAATTGGAGGTGGAAAGATGGAGTGAAAAAGATTTTGTGTGATCGGGGCCTGAACATGCAGGAGGGTGAAAGGAGGGCAAGGAATAGAGTGAATTGGAGCGATGTGGTATACCGGGGTTGACGTGCTGTCAGTGGATTGAATCAAGGCATGTGAAGCGTCTGGGGTGAACCATGGAAAGCTGTGTAGGTATGTATATTTGCGTGTGTGGACGTATGTATATACATGTGTATGGGGGTGGGTTCGGCCATTTCTTTCGTCTGTTTCCTTGCGCTACCTCGCAAACGCGGGAGACAGCGACAAAGCAAAAAGAAAAAAAAAAAAAAAATATATATATATATATATATATATATATATATATATATACCCTAGCCTGAGCTAGGTACCTACTGTAACTACCAAACCCTAGGGTGGATGAACAGTTGGGATGAATGTGGACCGACTGCCGCAACCAGGATTCAAACCTATGCCCTCGACCCTGGGCGTCCCGGGAATGCGTCACGGTCAGGAACGCTAACCGCTACACCACGGGAGCCTCAGTGTGGGATGGCACTGTGTACGGGTCTTTTACCCACAAGACTTGACATGAGGAGTCCTTACCTACCTGATCTGACCTGATAACCATGATACAACCCTCTCCTAGCTATAATGTAACACTTGCCTCTCTACCTACCCTGACTGGCTGTGTCAAGCGAGAGCCTGAGTCTCGATCTCCATAGATTTTACCTTCATATCAAAGGTCTGAGGTTCCTTTACGTTATCCTCTATTAAAACAAGCTGAGGTTCGTTTTCAGTAAGGAGAGTCACGAGCATCAGTGACTGGAAAATAAGCGCGCTGTAGAGATGGATACAATTTATTGATCACTGGAAGAATCTTGAGAGACAGGGACTTCTGGAGTGCACACTCGGTTAAAAAAAAAAGAAAAAAATTGTGTGACTTCCCCGGTGGGTCCCGCGAATTTCGACATGATCAATACGACTCGTGTTGTCTCGGTAGGGTTGGTTGGTAAGGGTGAATGAGAGACGAATGTCTTCATAATCATGGTAGCCCCGCGGCATTATAGTCATATCCATCGAAATATGTCATCAATATGACAATTATTACGAGAAATCATAGGAAATGTTGTTATCGATCGATACATTACAATACAGTGAAAGCAGGGCTACCAATGTGAGGCCAGCTCAATGGGCTTTTCTCAAAATCCTTCATCTACTGAGTGTACCTGACTAGTCCTGCTTGTAACCGCTGGAGAACTAGTACTCAGGCAAACTCCGCATGTCCCAGTCTCGCAAAATTCTTCCAGTGATCGGTAAACTGTTTCCCTCCCTACGTCCCTCACCTTTTACAGTTACTATACAGCCGATGACTATGCTCACTATCCGTAAACGTGTGTGTGTCATCTTGGAGGCATTCCCCCACCTTAACATAACTGACCAAACATGTACATATGTACGGCAAGACCTCATAGGCTCTTCTCAACTGTGTTGGGAAATGTAAGTGAAAATCTGTTGATGTCTAAATGGTCAACTGCGGTGAGGTCAGCCAGCTTTTCTTCTTTGAGGAAACTATCGGATGTCCTGACATTTCCGAACTCCCATCTGAACCTTCACAAGTCGAGACTGAAAATACGACTTTAAATCCGTCTCATTCTATTGAACCTTGAAAGGTACACTCCCACCCCCTTCCTTCGCTCTGGGAAATAAAAATCTAGACGTTCTAGTAGCAGCATATATCGTGGCAAGTCATCTTCCGTAAGGGCAACGCATTTCAAACATTTCTAGTTCTTTACAACGCGAGGTGACCAATCAAAGTATATTCATTCACCTTCTCCAAACTTTAATATTTCTTCTCAGCTTAACAGAACTGCAACACTGCTGCCACACACACACACACACACACACACACACACACCACCACCACCACCATCACACCCCAGCAGGGTTATCCCCCACTGCACACACAGTAAAAGATATATATATATATATATATATATATATATATATATATATATATATATATATATATATATATATATATATATATATATATATCATTAGACAACTTACACATGAGGTGAAACTATCTTCCCACCAGCACTTATGCTGCTGCTGCTGCTCCTAGTTCCACCATTGTTGCCAGACACATTATACAGCGACAACTTTACTACAACTAACATTTTCACTACCACAAGTATTCCTGCTTCTGCTGCTGCTCCCAGTGCCACTATCTACCTTTACTACACCTACCACTTCTTCAACCACGACCAGCATTACAAGTGCTGCTGCTGCTACTCAAGCCTGGTATTGTTACGTCTACTTTTCGTCACAGCTCTGGTGTTAACACGCATTGCTATCTTTTCTTCCAACAACTACTACCATTGTCACTAATTCTGTTTACCCAGTGCCGTTACCATAGGATTATCAGCAGTGTAAGCCCTGCTTCTCCGACTATTTCAACATCAAGAGGTACAAGAGAGAGAGAAAAAAAAATCAATGCTCTTGATTAATAGGCAAAAATATTCATGATAATAATAACCACAAATGTGGCACAAAACAAACATTATTCCTTACTGAGACCGAGTTCCAGGAGGAGATAACGAACAAAACAGGTACACATTCTGTTCAAAAACCAGGGGCGGTAAGACGCACGTGCGTGCACGCCTGGCCAAATGCTCTGTGCGGAACAGATGGGTCCGCCACGAGCCCAATGTTCCGTTGTAAATCACTGGTTACACCTACCGGTCGGCTGGCGGGGGATTACATGGGCAGGCCACCAGCCATGTGTCCCAGGATAAATAAATAGTAAAATCTCCAGCAGTTCTGCTGGCGAACTTTACATTGGCACGCACGTGCGTGCTTTGCATGCACGTGGGCCTGGAGAGGAGGAGAAGAAGATCGAGAACAACAGAAACACGACTGGAGGAGGGAGGCTGAGCTGCTCTCACTCAGACCTTCCTAGCCCGTCGCACGGGGGGTTGTGGGACACACACATCCAACACTTTGCGATCGCGTGGATGAACGTCCTGGACACATGTCTACTACAACCCCACACAGCGGGTCTTCTCAGACATGACTTCCTGTGACCGAATATAAAGGTAGTCTTCTCCCGTATGTACAATACAACATTCCAGGTAAAATGAATTACGTCACGTCCTCTCTAGCCGCCGACCTGATGTCTTTAAGATTACAATTGTAAGCCGACCCAGGATACCTACCCTCACGAGATACAACCTACATGTTCATACCTTGTTCTGACGGACGAGTTGAAATGTTGCGAGACGATCATGCATGATTTTCAAACTACTTTTACCCACGAAGAAATTATCCCGAGCATTATCTATCCCATTCACACGTGTGCAACGCTAATCTGAGCTAACACGAGTGGAATTTGAGTTTTGGTTTATTTTCCTATATCAAAAAAGAACGAAAACTGGATAAAAAAAATTTTGTTCAGTGTTACTTGACTGAGTTTCATCAAAGTTACTCGACTCAAGGACGATTTGTGGGGGAAAATATCAAAATCAAAAAATACTCACTGACAGCAACACTGAAAAATATGTCTTTTGACTTAGAGAACAATAGAAACTGTAAGAACCTTAATGAACTTCATGGAGTTTCTTCCTTTCGCTTTGCGGCAAAATAACACCAGTGACTTCCAGACGCGATATCGTGTGCACCAGGGGCCGCCTGACCCTCGTGTCGTCATGGCAGACCGCAACGTTGTCAAGTGTCGTCGACCTAACAGCAATACTCGAAACACTGGCTGACTAACTATGCAAACTGGGTTGGTTATCAATTATGTCGGGCAGCTCCTTAATACAGTGAAGGATGACTTAGATCCGGGTAGGGGGAGGATATAAACAACAGGTAGAAAGGTGAGGCGCGAGAAATATGTTAATAAGCCTGTTCTCTTGGGCAACACAGAGCATCAGAGTGTGCGAGTGACGAGAGTCGTCTTCCAGCATATAAGTTATATATATATTTTACATAAGGTCGTCACAGAGGGGTGATGCATCTAGCCTCCCCCTGACATCTTTACACATTAGTCAAGGCTCTCTGTCAAGGTGGTGGCTGGACTATGCCATCCCCTTACTGCGTTCATTAAATGTCATGAGGGAATGTCACGCTACATACCACCAGAGCGTAACCCTCTGGCACTTTTTCCCCTACCCACTGAACTAAACTACGGTTCACTTCTCTTTTGCTGGACGTTAGGGAACCGGTCGCTGATGTATTACAGAGGAATATCACTGCCGTGAATGGAGGGAAACGTACGGCAGGATGCTAGTGTGGAATTTACAGTACCTCTCCGTAGTACCCTGCAGTTCTGTAATCACCTATTTCTGCTGTACGGGGAGGGAGTTTTACGCTTGTGGGGCCCCATCTCGTGAACATTCTCCACTATCATACAACTTCTTACATCTATGTATAATTTGCAATGAACCATGTCTTCAGTATGCTCACGCCTCTAGGATCAAAAGCCTATCGTTCATCTGTACACATCTCTTGGATCCAGAGCCCATCAGTCGGTGATCTGCAGACACCTCTTGCATCTAGAGCATGTCGTGCAAAATGGTGTCAGCATGGTGGCTGCGTCAGGGTGGGAAAAGTAACTGGCAAAACTATGTAAATGGCAACATACCCCACGCTTGAGCGAGTTTGCGGATGAAAGAGCCTCCTGACGTAGCCCTACATATGGGCCTCCGGATGAGCACCAGCAACAGACTTAGGCTTAAGCTATCACCAGTGGTGCAAAGCCCCACAACCCGAATCAAAAGGGACACTTGAAATGACACTAAAACTTGCCAGCAGTGACTAACATTACCAAAGAAAGATGAACTCCACTGATGCCAGTCATAGAGCATTTATCTACCCCTCAGGCCTGGAGAGGAACTGGGAGAAGCGGATACCACTGGCAACATCTCTTTCACGTTCCCTCGTATGGGATGCAAAAACTTGATATTTCCTCTCAGTGGAAAAAGATGGACTTGAGATATGTATTCTACTTAGAAAGCAAGACTATACTGGGATGCCTTTCTGAAACCAAACATATGGATTGTAATGATGCTCGCCCAACCATACAAAGATGCTCCGGCCACCCTTGTTGAGCATAGACGTATGTAACTTCAAACATCATCTCACAGATCATCCCTAACCAGGTTGTAAAACAAAATAAGGATACATTCAGAATCTTAGTCTAACCTGCCATGCTGCATCATTATCTTAGCTCTACAAGGGGTCACAGAGTGAGACGTTAACCATAGTATTTCAAGAGATGACCGTCTTCTTTAATACAAAAGGATTCCCAATCTACTAATAAGGAGTCTGTAAGTCAACTGGGGATGTGTTCATCTTAATCCTGTGCTCAAGAACGCTATAGCTTTTCATAACATCGACTAAGTTCTTATAAGTTAAGAGCAGGCTTAAGAGGTAACTCATGTCATGAATCTAATTCCCTTGCTAGGAGACGATAATGTAAACAACATACAAAACATATTCTGTCAGGCACTAAATGGAGTGAAGTAAACACACTAGCAGATCAGTTCTATCCCAGGACGACGAAAGAGAACGAAAAATGAAAGTGAAGCCCTTGATCGCTGTCTCTGTTACGAAGAAAGTTCAAGACGACTGGAAGTTTGCCAAGGTAACACCAATATTCAGAAAAGGTGGCAACTTCCAGCACAAAAAATTTCTTCCAATTAGCTTAACGTCAGGAGTTTGTTAACTTATGGAAACCATCATTCGAAACAAAAGTTTAAATGATCTAGGGATCTCCACTTAATAATCATTTAGGGATCTCCACTTAATAATCAATACTCAGTTTGGTTTTCGGCTAAATAGTTCACGCTCAACAAATCCAATTAATCTATTTGATGATATCATCAAAATATTAAAGTAAAGTAGCAGATGTCATCAACCTATATTTTCAGAAAGTATTCAGTACACTTCTTAAACAAAGGCTCCTCGAAAAACGCTGTCACATGGTATAAATGGAACTGCATTTCGGGAGTTAAGAAATGTTTAATCGTCACAAGTGGTGTGCTACAGGGGTCACTCTTAGAACCACTTCTTTCTCTCATATATTAATGGCATCTATAACAGGCTGCATTGTAATTATCAAATTCCGCTGACGATTCTAGGCTGGGAAATGAACCTAAAATAGAAAATGAACGTCTGTACCTCCAGACTGACAACTAATGAGTGGATAATAAACATTAATATCGAGAAGTGCAAAGTGTAGTAAAAATGAAGCGGCAGGCTACGCTCTAAACTCTGCTGAGCTGTAAAAGGAAAATTAGAAAAAGGATGCTACAATCTCTGGTGGCCTAAAGCCAATTAAGTAGTGTACAGAAGTAAAAATGGTCGATCAATCATTCTTGGATTCATGGTGGGAGGTGGGTGGGGGTTACTTTAAAATTTATGAAAAAGGATGATTATCCTCAATCTTTACAATCAATGGTGCCCCTCCTCCAAACACACACACACACACAAACACACACACACACACACACACACACACACACACACACACTGAACAGTGTGTTCAGTCTCCCTTTATGAAAAGATGAATATAGACAGAACGGAGAGAGAGAATACAGCGGCGAGCTACGATGATGACTGAGAAACATGGTTAAACGACTAAAATTCATTTTGCTTACAAGAGAGGTTAAGAGTGGATTTAATTCAGGTATTCAACATCATGACAAGCTTCAATTATCTCGACACAACAAACTACTCGTGGTAATGGATAGAAACTAGAGGGCAAACAATCTATGGCCACTTAGGCGAAGTCATTTTTCTTTGGCATGATTCCTAATATGTGGGATGATTTACCAATCAAATTAGCTTAAGAGAGCCCCATGGATACGTTCAAAAATAATTTGATTAATACCTCGCTTCAAGTCCACGACTGACATTATCTGCGCCTCAATAGTTGTGTGAAAAGTTTCCAGGTATTTCTCTTCGAAACATCGGTCTGCATTTTCACTCTTGGCACACTAATCAACGGGTTTGTGACCTCTTCCAGGACAAAAATCATGACTTTCTCCTTAATACGAGACGGGATTCTCCACACATCCGACATCGTTGCTCGATATCACTTTCCCGTAAGTGATGATTGCAATATTTCCATCTCAGCAATGAGCATACAGAGTACAAAACACGATAAAAATACTGCTACATACTGGAACTGGATATGGTACCTCCTGCCCACCACTGCCACAACATAATATAATTTCTAGGGAGGAACGTAAGGGTATGATCTCACCGCTACTCATCATATTGCATACCGGGATCCATCGTTATGGATACGTGTTGTTCAAAGCATTTGACGTCGCCCACGACCATGAAAAAGTCGAGTATCTTTTCATATAATCTCTTACACAATAAAAGACTTAAAGAGGTACGTTTTTTCCCTCATTTTATCATGACGTTCATCTTAAACTTTCCGGGCTAAAAAGAACTATGTTTCCTGCGATCATTATGCCTTTCCATACACTTGGGGTGGATCAGCGACATGGAAAATATGGATCATTTGTGGACTTCAACTCCACCATACACCCGTCTGAAACTACAATCCCTAGGCATGTGAAAGTTGTACCTTCTTGTTTACGTTCTGGGTACTATTGAACTGTCCTGAACTCTCCCCCACAAACACACTTCACTGAACTTCTTGACCCGTGGCCAAGCCCGGTGCACCTGGCTAGCTTTCTGGCTGGTACGGGATCCACACAGAATGGGATCATGTGTACATATGAATAACTACATTAATAAATCACTGGTTAAATAGATTTATTCCCAATTAAATATCCTTTAATCATGAAGCTGTGAATAAGTTTATACAAACAGGTCAGGCCTTGAAGGTGACAGGGTCCGCATCAAATTGATCCAAAACGTCTGCTGGAGTCTACGCATTAATCAACTTCCTTCAATATGCAAGTACTCTTGCACGTTAAACCAAATTGCTCAACCGAGACTAAAGAAATTTAACTTTCTTTCTTTTAAAACGGAAAATAATAAAAAACAACATTCAAACTGATGAAGATAACATAGAAAACATCACGAACATCTAAGTTGGCCGGTCACTGTGTACGTGGGTCGGTGACTGTCAGGGGTCGCCGTACATCAGACTTCCCGTTACGCTGAGAACGTGTCAACACACCGGCAACCACAAGGGTTATGTCATTTGTTCCATGCATCTCTCCTACATTCCCTCCCTTCCTCCCTCCACCCGGGGTTATTCTCACTGTGTTTTCATCACTATCAATATCACCCAAACACATCATTTCACTTCCCCAACTTCCCAAGACAAATTTCAGGATTCTCGTTGCACCAGACAGAAAACACTCTTCAGAACCATCATCACGACCCCCTACACTGTGATTGCGAATCTAGTCCGAGAGAAAAGTTCCAGTGGGATGGTATTATCTGCCGAGGATGACAGCAAATTCAGTTCCCCTTCTCCAAAGACCTCACGCTCCCTTCCTTCCCTCACCTCACTAAACAACATGTTAACAAGTATATAGAATGAAGGACGGCAAAATACAAGGCAGAACACGTGGCAATGTGATGATCAACTTGAACGTTCTAACTCAAGTCTTCCAACAGTTCCACGGCAGACCACAAGATCGTCTCAGTACAGAACATTTACCCACGCGTTCCTTATGACATGCTGAAATTGCTTCTCGTCTCCTTTCACAAGTGGGAGAAAACATCGTCATGTAAACAAGTTGATAACACTCGAAACTTTTCGAGAGATTTGTTTTCTGTGACCTATATTTGTGTGTGTGTGTGTGAATGTTTGACTTATTATTTGTATGTTATGGGAAGAGCTGTTGCTCCGTCTCTTAAACTTTTATTTCATACATATTCGCCATTTCCCGCGTTAGCGAGGTTGCGTTAACAACAGAAGACGGAGCCTTAGGGGAAATATCCTCACTTGGCCCCCTCCTCTGTTCCTTCTTTTGGAAAGTTAAAAACGGGAGGGGAGGATTTCCAAACCCCCCGCTCCCTCCCCCTTTTAGTCGCCTTTTAAGACACGCAGGGAATACGTGAGAAGTATTTTCCCCTGTCCCCAAGGACATATATATATATATATATATATATATATATATATATATATATATATATATATATATATATATATATATATATATATATATATATATATTCCTATGAGTCCATGGGGAAAATGAAACACGAAAAGTTCCCAAGTGCACTTTCGTGTAATAATCACATCATCAGGGGAGACACAAGAGAGAAATATAACAGTCAGTTGATATACATCGAAGAGACGAAGCTAAGACGCCATTTGGTAAACATGTGATTGTCCAAAACATGCTTCGTCTCTTCGATGTATATCAATTGACTGTTATATTTCTCTCTTGTGTCTCCCCTGATGATGTGATTATTACACGAAAGTGCACTTGGGAACTTTTCGTGTTTCATTTTCCCCGTGGACTCATAGGAATATCTTGATCACGCGCAAAATTGTGATCCTTTCCAATATATATATATATATATATATATATATATATATATATATATATATATATATATATATATATATATGACAGCAGCTGCTGATGGAGTATTCACTTGATATTCTAAAGTAAATTTTTTTTACAAAGTATCTTAAAAGGCATCATATTTTTATGTACACATTTGTATTGTATATGAAAGATTCATGTTTCATTTTTTCATTCATTTCAAGCTAGAAGTTTCAGTTTTCTAAATTGTTTCTTACATTTTTCATATGTATATATATGTATGTGTGTGTGTGTGTGTGTATATGTGCGTATGTATGTGTATGTGTGTGTATGTGTATATGTATATATATATATATGTATATTATCCCTGGGGATAGGGGTGAAAGAATACTTCCCACGTATTCCTCGCGTGTCGTAGAAAGCGACTAGAGGGGACGGGAGCGGGGGGCCAGAAATCCTCCCCTCCTTGTATTAACTTTCTAAAATGGGAAACAGAAGAAGGAGTCACGCGGGGAGTGCTCATCCTCCTCGAAGGCTCAGAGTGGGGTGCCTAAATGTGTGTGGATGTAAACAAGATGTGAAAAAAGGAGAGATAGGTAGTATGTTTGAGGAAAGGAACCTGGATGTTTTGGCTCTGAGTGAAACGAAGCTCAAGGGTAAAGGGGAAGAGTGGTTTGGGAATGTCTGGGGAGTAAAGTCAGGGGTTAGTGAGAGGACAAGAGCAAGGGAAGGAGTAGCAATACTCCTGAAACAGGAGTTGTGGGAGTATGTGATAGAATGTAAGAAAGTAAATTCTCGATTAATATGGGTAAAACTGAAAGTTGATGGAGAGAGGTGGGTGATTATTGGTGCATATGCACCCGGGCATGAGAAGAAAGATCATGAGAGGCAAGTGATTTGGGAGCAGCTGAATGAGTGTGTTAGTGGTTTTGATGCACGAGACCGGGTTATAGTGATGGGTGATTTGAATGCAAAGGTGAGTAATGTGGCAGTTGAGGGAATAATTGGTATACTTGGGGTGTTCAGTGTTGTAAATGGAAATGGTGAAGACCTTGTAGATTTATGTGCTGAAAAAGGACTGATGATTGGGAATACCTGGTTTAAAAAGCGAGATATACATAAGTATACTTATGTAAGTAGGAGAGATGGCCAGAGAGCGTTATTGGATTACGTGTTAATTGACAGGCGTGCGAAAGAGAGACTTTTGGATGTTAATGTGCTGAGAGGTGCAACTGGAGGGATGTCTGATCATTATCTTGTGGAGGCTAAGGTGAAGATTTGTATGGGTTTTCAGAAAAGAAGAGTGAATGTTGGGGTGAAGAGGGTGGTGAGAGTAAGTGAGCTTGGGAAGGAGACCTGTGTGAGGAAGTACCAGGAGAGACTGAGTACAGAATGGAAAAAGGTGAGAACAATGGAAGCAAGGGGAGTGGGGGAGGAATGGGATGTATTTAGGGAATCAGTGATGGATTGCGCAAAAGATGCTTGTGGCATGAGAAGAGTGGGAGGTGGGTTGATTAGAAAGGGTAGTGAGTGGTGGGATGAAGAAGTACGAGTATTAGTGAAAGAGAAGAGAGAGGCATTTGGACGATTTTTGCAGGGAAAAAATGCAATTGAGTGGGAGATGTATAAAAGAAAGAGACAGGAGGTCAAGAGAAAGGTGCAAGAGGTGAAAAAAAGGGCAAATGAGAGTTGGGGTGAGAGAGTATCATTGAATTTTAGGGAGAATAAAAAGATGTTCTGGAAGGAGGTAAATAAAGTGCGTAAGACAAGGGAGCAAATGGGAACTTCAGTGAAGGGCGCAAATGGGGAGGTAATAACAAGTAGTGGTGATGTGAGAAGGAGATGGAGTGAGTATTTTGAAGGTTTGTTGAATGTGTTTGATGATAGAGTGGCAGATATAGGGTGTTTTGGTCGAGGTGGTGTGCAAAGTGAGAGGGTTAGGGAAAATGATTTGGCAAACAGAGAAGAGGTAGTGAAAGCTTTGCGGAAGATGAAAGCCGGCAAGGCAGCAGGTTTGGATGGTATTGCAGTGGAATTTATTAAAAAAGGGGGTGACTGTATTGTTGAGTGGTTGGTAAGGTTATTTAATGTATGTATGACTCATGGTGAGGTGCCTGAGGATTGGCGGAATGCGTGCATAGTGCCATTGTACAAAGGCAAAGGGGATAAGAGTGAGTGCTCAAATTACAGAGGTATAATTTTGTTGAGTATTCCTGGTAAATTATATGGGAGGGTGTTGATTGAGAGGGTGAAGGCATGTACAGAGCATCAGATTGGGGAAGAGCAGTGTGGTTTCAGAAGTGGTCGAGGATGTGTGGATCAGGTGTTTGCTTTGAAGAATGTATGTGAGAAATACTTAGAAAAGCAAATGGATTTGTATGTAGCATTTATGGATCTGGAGAAGGCATATGATAGAGTTGATAGAAATGCTCTGTGGAAGGTATTAAGAATATATGGTGTGGGAGGAAAGTTGTTAGAAGCAGTGAAAAGTTTTTATCGAGGATGTAAGGCATGTGTACGTGTAGGAAGAGAGGAAAGTGATTGGTTCTCAGTGAATGTAGGTTTGCGGCAGGGGTGTGTGATGTCTCCATGGTTGTTTAATTTGTTTATGGATGGGGTTGTTAGGGAGGTAAATGCAAGAGTTTTGGAAAGAGGGGCAAGTATGAAGTCTGTTGGGGATGAGAGAGCTTGGGAAGTGAGTCAGTTGTTGTTCGCTGATGATACAGCGCTGGTGGCTGATTCATGTGAGAAACTGCAGAAGCTGGTGACTGAGTTTGGTAAAGTGTGTGGAAGAAGAAAGTTAAGAGTAAATGTGAATAAGAGCAAGGTTATTAGGTACAGTAGGGTTGAGGGTCAAGTCAATTGGGGGGTAAGTTTGAATGGAGAAAAACTGGAGGAAGTAAAGTGTTTTAGATATCTGGGAGTGGATCTGGCAGCGGATGGAACCATGGAAGCGGAAGTGGATCATAGGGTGGGGGAGGGGGCGAAAATTCTGGGGGCCTTGAAGAATGTGTGGAAGTCGAGAACATTATCTCGGAAAGCAAAAATGGGTATGTTTGAAGGAATAGTGGTTCCAACAATGTTGTATGGTTGCGAGGCGTGAGCTATGGATAGAGTTGTGCGCAGGAGGATGGATGTGCTGGAAATGAGATGTTTGAGGACAATATGTGGTGTGAGGAGGTTTGATCGAGTGAGTAACGTAAGGGTAAGAGAGATGTGTGGAAATAAAAAGAGCGTGGTTGAGAGAGCAGAAGAGGGTGTTTTGAAGTGGTTTGGGCACATGGAGAGAATGAGTGAGGAAAGACTGACCAAGAGGATATATGCGTCGGAGGTGGAGGGAACGAGGAGAAGAGGGAGACCAAATTGGAGGTGGAAAGATGGAGTGAAAAAGATTTTGTGTGATCGGGGCCTGAATATGCAGGAGGGTGAAAGGAGGGCAAGGAATAGAGTGAATTGGAGCGATGTGGTATACCGGGGTTGACGTGCTGTCAGTGGATTGAATCAAGGCATGTGAAGCGTCTGGGGTAAACCATGGAAAGCTGTGTAGGTATGTATATTTGCGTTTGTGGATGTATGTATATACATGTGTATGGGGGGGGGGGTAGGCCATTTCTTTCGTCTGTTTCCTTGCGCAACCTCGCAAACGTGGGAGACAGCGACAAAGTATAATAAAAAAAAATATATAAAAATAATATATATATATATATATATATATATATATATATATATATATATATATATATATATATATATATATATATATATACTGCAGTCTAAGCTAGGCACCCATTTATCGACCAACCCCAAGGAAAGGATAAACACCTGACTTCGATGTAGCCAAACTGCCACGCACAGGATTCGAACCCATGTGGGTCCGACCCTGGGCTGGCCTGTGGTGACTCGTAGTCAGTGAGCTAACCACTACACCACAGAGGCCCGTGTGTGTAAATTATGAATGCTGATGTTGATTTCGAACCCATACCAGTATATCATTTCAGTACCGTAAATAACATATATAACTTCCCAGTATGTTATAAAGATCATTATATAAGGTTTCCCAATAACATATAAAGAACATTATATAAGGATTCCCAATAACATATAAAGAACATTATATAAGGTTTCCCAATAACATATATCACTTGTGTATGTGCACTGGAATCATACACCATGCAAGGTCTCCACGTTAGAGACAGACACCAACGGTGGTTTGTTTCGCACACTTCCCTAACGGAAGGAATGGAAAATATGAACTTACAGAGAACGAGTCATGTGAATCACGCTTTGTCAAGTGGTCCGTGCGATATGGGGAGATTATGTTCGTGGACTGAAAGCCAGCAACCCACGCAGAGGTATGGCAGAATGGAAAAGCTCCCTGGGTCAAAGGAGTGACACCTGTCAGCCACTGAAGTGCTAGCTCACTGCGCAGTAGTCACTGGCCCTCCTGATACCCAGTCGGGTTGTATCAGTAATACCTCCTTGGTCGATGAATGCCTACCACCTACTACAGCAACCAGGAGAGGTGGGGGAGTTATATATATAATCAATAGGCGCGTGAGAGAGAGACTTTTGTATGTTAATGTGCTGAGAGGGGCAACTGAAGGAATGTCTGATCATTATCTTGTGGAGGCTAAGGTGAAGATTAGTATGGGTTTTCAGAAAAGAGGAGTGAATGTTGGGGTGAAGAGGGTGGTGAGAGTAAGTGAGCTTGGGAAGGAGACCTGTGTGGGGAAGTACCAGGAGAGACTGTGTACAGAATGGAAAAAGGTGAGAACAATGGAAGTAAGGGGAGTGGGGGAGGAATGGGATGTATTTAGGGAATCAGTGATGGATTGCGCAAAAGATGCTTGTGGCATGAGAAGAGTGGGAGGTGGGCTGTTTAGAAAGGGTAGTGAGTGGTGGGATGAAGAAGTAAGAGTATTAGTGAAAGAGAAGAGAGAGGCATTTGGACGATTTTTGCAGGGAAAAAATGCAATTGAGTGGGAGAAGTATAAAAGAAAGAGACAGGAGGTCAAGAGAAAGGTGCAAGAGGTGAAAAAAAGGGCAAATGAGAGTTGGGGTGAGAGACTATCAGTAAATTTTAGGGAGAATAAAAAGATGTTCTGGAAGGAGGTAAATAGGGTGCGTAAGACAAGGGAGCAAATGGGAACTTCAGTGAAGGGCGTAAATGGAGAGGTGATAACAAGTAGTGGTGATGTGAGAAGGAGATGGAATGAGTATTTTGAAGGTTTGTTGAATGTGTCTGATGACAGAGTGGCAGATATAGGGTGTTTGGGTCGAGGTGGTGTGCAAAGTGAGAGGGTTAGGGAAAATGATTTGGTAAACAGAGAGGAGGTAGTAAAAGCTTTGCGGAAGATGAAAGCCGGCAAGGCAGCAGGTTTGGATGGTATTGCAGTGGAATTTATTAAAAAAGGGGGTGACTGTATTGTTGACTGGTTGGTAAGGTTATTTAATGTATGTATGACTCATGGTGAGGTGCCTGAGGATTGGCGGAATGCGTGCATAGTGCCATTGTACAAAGGCAAAGGGGATAAGAGTGAGTGCTCAAATTACAGAGGTATAAGTTTGTTGAGTATTCCTGGTAAATTATATGGGAGGGTGTTGATTGAGAGGGTGAAGGCATGTACAGAGCATCAGATTGGGGAAGAGCAGTGCGGTTTCAGAAGTGGTAGAGGATGTGTGGATCAGGTGTTTGCTTTGAAGAATGTATGTGAGAAATACTTAGAAAAGCAAATGGATTTGTATGTAGCATTTATGGATCTGGAGAAGGCATATGATAGAGTTGATAGAGATGCTCTGTGGAAGGTATTAAGAATATATGGTGTGGGAGGCAAATTGTTAGAAGCAGTGAAAAGTTTTTATCGAGGATGTAAGGCATGTGTACGTGTAGGAAGAGAGGAAAGTGATTGGTTCTCAGTGAATGTAGGTTTGCGGCAGTGGTGTGTGATGTCTCCATGGTTGTTTAATTTGTTTATGGATGGGGTTGTTAGGGAGGTAAATGCAAGAGTTTTGGAAAGAGGGGCAAGTATGAAGTCTGTTGGGGATGAGAGAGCTTGGGAAGTGAGTCAGTTGTTGTTCGCTGATGATACAGCGCTGGTGGCTGATTCATGTGAGAAACTGCAGAAGCTGGTGACTGAGTTTGGTAAAGTGTGTGGAAGAAGAAAGTTAAGAGTAAATGTGAATAAGAGCAAGGTTATTAGGTACAGTAGGGTTGAGGGTCAAGTCAATTGGGAGGTGAGTTTGAATGGAGAAAAACTGGAGGAAGTGAAGTGTTTTAGATATCTGGGAGTGGATCTGTCAGCGGATGGAACCATGGAAGCGGAAGTGGATCATAGGGTGGGGGAGGGGGCGAAAATTTTGGGAGCCTTGAAAAATGTGTGGAAGTCGAGAACATTATCTCGGAAAGCAAAAATGGGTATGTTTGAGGGAATAGTGGTTCCAACAATGTTGTGTGGTTGCGAGGCGTGGGCTATGGATGGAGTTGTGCGCAGGAGGATGGACGTGCTGGAAATGAGATGTTTGAGGAGAATGTGTGGTGTGAGGTGGTTTGATCGAGTGAGTGACGTAAGGGTGGGAGAGATGTGTGGAAATAGGAAGAGCGTGGTTGAGAGAGCAGAGGGGGGTGTTTTGAGGTGGTTTGGGCACATGGAGAGAATGAGTGAGGAGGGATTGACCGGGAGGATATGTGTGTCGGAGGTGGAGGGAACGAGGAGAGGAGGGAGACCAAATTGGAGGTGGGGGGATGGAGTGAAAAAGATTTTGTGTGATCGGGGCCTGAACATGCAGGAGGGTGAGAGGAGGGCGGGGAATGGAGTGAATTGGAGCGATGTGGTATACAGGGGTTGACGTGCTGTCAGTGGATTGAATCAAGGCATGTGGAGCGTCTGGGGTGAACCATGGAAAGCTGTGTAGGTATGTATGTTTGCGTGTGTGGACGTGTGTATGTACATGTGTATGGGGGGGGGGGGTTGGGCCATTTCTTTTGTCTGTTTCCTTGCGCTACCTCGCAAACGCGGGAGACAGCGACAAAGTATAAAAAAAAAAAAAAATATATATATATATATATATATATATATATATATATATATATATATATATATATATATATATATATACTGCAGTCTAAGCTAGGCACCCATTTATCGACCAACCCCAAGGAAAGGATAAACACCTGACTTCGATGTAGCCAAACTGCCACGCACAGGATTCGAACCCATGTGGGTCCGACCCTGGGCTGGCCTGTGGTGACTCGTAGTCAGTGAGCTAACCACTACACCACAGAGGCCCGTGTGTGTAAATTATGAATGCTGATGTTGATTTCGAACCCATACCAGTATATTATTTCAGTACCGTAAATAACATATATAACTTCCCAGTATGTTATAAAGATCATTATATAAGGTTTCCCAATAACATATAAAGAACATTATATAAGGATTCCCAATAACATATAAAGAACATTATATAAGGTTTCCCAATAACATATATCACTTGTGTATGTGCACTGGAATCATACACCATGCAAGGTCTCCACGTTAGAGACAGACACCAACGGTGGTTTGTTTCGCACACTTCCCTAACGGAAGGAATGGAAAATATGAACTTACAGAGAACGAGTCATGTGAATCACGCTTTGTCAAGTGGTCCGTGCGATATGGGGAGATTATGTTCGTGGACTGAAAGCCAGCAACCCACGCAGAGGTATGGCAGAATGGAAAAGCTCCCTGGGTCAAAGGAGTGACACCTGTCAGCCACTGAAGTGCTAGCTCACTGCGCAGTAGTCACTGGCCCTCCTGATACCCAGTCGGGTTGTATCAGTAATACCTCCTTGGTCGATGAATGCCTACCACCTACTACAGCAACCAGGAGAGGTGGGGGAGTTATATATATAATCAATAGGCGCGTGAGAGAGAGACTTTTGTATGTTAATGTGCTGAGAGGGGCAACTGAAGGAATGTCTGATCATTATCTTTTGGAGGCGAAGGTGAAGATTTGTAGAGATTGTCAGAAAAGAAGAGAGAATGTTGGGTAGAAAGGAGTGGTGAGAGTAAGTGAGCTTAGAAAGGAGGGTCGTGTGAGGAAGTACCAGGCGAGATTGAGTGCAGAATGGCAAAAGGTGAGAGCAAATGACGTAAGGGGAGTGGTGGAGGAGTGGGATGTATCTAGGGAAGCAGTAATGGCTTGCGCAGAAGATGCATGTGCAATGCGAAAGGTAGGAGGTAGGCAAATTAGAAAGGGTAGTGAGTGGTGGGATAAAGAAGTACGATTATTAGTGAAAGAGAAGAGAGGCATTTGGACGATTTTTTGCAGGGAAATAGAGAAAAATGACTGGGAAATATATAAAAGAAAGAGGCAGGAGGTCAAGAGAAAGGTGCAAGAGGTGAAGAGGGCAAATGAGAGTTAGGGTGAGAGAGTATCATTAAATTTTAGGGAGAATAAAAAGATGGCTTGGAAGGAGGTAAATAGAGTGCGTACGACAAGCGGACATCGGTGAAGGGGGCAAATGGGGAGGGAATAACAAGCAGCGGTGAAGTGAGGAGATGGAGTGAGTATTTTGAAGGTTTGTTGAATGTGTATGATGATAGAGTGGCAGATATAGGGTGTTTTGGTCGGGGGTGGTGTGCGAAGTGAAAGGGTTAGGGAGAATGGTTTGCGGAAGATGAAAGTTGGCAAGTTGGCGGGTTTGGATGGTATTGCTGTGGAATTCATCAAAAAAGGGGGTGACTGTGTTGTTGACTGGTTGGTAAGGATATTCAATGTATGCATGGTTCATGGTGAAGTGCCTGAAAATTGGCGGAATGCATGCATAGTGCTATTGTACAAAGGGAAACGGGATAAAGGTGAGTGTTCAAATTAGAGGTATAAGTTTTTTAGTATTCCTGGGAAATTATACGGGAGGGTATTGATTGAGAGGGTAAAGGCATGTACAAAGCATCAGATTGGGGAAGAACTGTGTGGTTTCAGAAATGGTAGAGGATGTGTGGATCACGTGTTTGCTCTGAAGAAATGCTCTGAAGAATGCTACATACAAAAAGATTTGTATGTAGCATTCATGAATCTGTAGAAGGCATATGATAGACTTAATAGAGATGCTCTGTGGAAGGTATGGTGTGGGAGGCAAGTTGCTAGAAGCAGTGAAAAGTTTTTATTGAGGTTGTAAAGCATGTGTACCAGTAGGAAGACAGGAAAGTGATTGGTTTCCAGTGAATGTTGGTTTGCGGCAGGGGTGCGTGATGTCTCCATGGTTGTTTAATTTGTTTATGGATGGGGCTGTTCGGGTCGTGAATGCAAGATTTTTGGAGAGAGGAGCAAGTTTGTACTCTGTTGTGTATGAGAGGGCTTGGGAAGTGAGTCAATTGTTCGCTGATGATACAGAGTTGGTGGCTGATTCGGATGAGAAAAGTAGAAGTTGGTGACTGAGTTTGGTAAAGTGTGTGAAAGACCAAAGATGAGAGTAAATGTGAAAAAGAACAAGGTTAATATTAGGTTCAGTATGGTTGAGGGACAAGTTAATTGGAAGATAAGTGTGAATGGAGAAAAACTGGAGGACGTGAAGTGTTTTAGATATCTGGGAGTGAATTTAGCAGCGGATGGAACCATGGAAGCGAAAGTGAGTCACAGGGAGGGGGAGGGGGCGAAGGTTCTGGGAGCGTTGAAGAATGTGTGGAAGACGAAAACGTTATTTCGGAAAGCAAAAATGGGTATGTTTGAAGGAACAGTGGTTCCAACAATGTTATATGGTTGCGAGGCATGGGCTATAGATAGGGTTGTGCGGAGGAGTGTGGATGTGTTGGAAATATTTGAAGACATTATGCAGTGAGAGGTGGTTTGATCGGGTAAGTAATGAAAGGGTAAGAGAGATGTGTGGTAATAAAAAGAGTGTGGTTGAGAGAGCAGAAGAGGGTGTATATTGAAATGGTTTGGTCACATGGAGAGAATGAATGAGGAAAGATTGACAAAGAGGATATATGTGTTAGAGGTGGAGGGAAGGAGGAGAAGTGGGAGACCAAATTGGAGGTGGAGGGATGGAGTGAAAGATTTTGAGCGATCGAGGCCTGAACATACTAGAGGGTGAAAGGCGTGCAAGGAATAGATTGATATAACGGGGTCGACGTGTTGTCAATGGATTGAACCAGGGCATGTGAAGCGTCTGGGGTAAACCATGAAAAGTTTTGTGGGGCCTGGATGTGGAAAGGGAGCTGCGGTTTCAGTGCATTACACATGACAGCTGCAGACTGAGAGTGAACGAATGTGGCCTTTGTTGTCTTTTCCTAGTGCTATCTCGCGGCAAGCGCCGGGGGTCATTTCATGTGTGGCGGGGTGGCGACGAGGATGGATGAAGGCAGCAATTATGAATATGTACATGTGTGTGTATATATATATATATATATATATATATATATATATATATATATATATATATATATATATATATTTAATCATCATAATTGATCGCTGTTTCTCGCGTCAGCGAGGTAGCGCCAGGAAAAGAAGACCCATCCATATATACATACACAGCCATATATATATATACATATATACATATATATATATATATATATATATATATATATATATATATATATATATATATATATTCTTTTTTTTTTCTTTTTATTTTCCAAAAGAAGGAACAGAGAAGGGGGCCAGGTGAGGATATTCCCTCAGAGGCCCAGTCCTCTGTTCTTGATGCTACCTCGCTAACGCGGGAGATGGCGAATAGTTTGAAAGAAAAGAAATATATATATATATATATATATATATATATATATATATATATATATATATATATATATATATATATATATATTTATATATATATATATATATATATATATATATATATATATATATATATATATATATATATATATAGTGAAAGAGGTAGTGAAAGCTTTGCGGAAGATGAAAGCCGGCAAGGCAGCAGGTTTGGATGGTATTGCAGTGGAATTTATTAAAAAAGGGGGTGACTGTATTGTTGACTGGTTGGCAAGGTTAT